>NW_015390462.1:9978-12256 GCF_001527695.2 Protobothrops mucrosquamatus | reverse complement strand
CCTGAGCCAGGATGGGGGAACTATGGCCCCCTTTATGACTGGTGGACTTCAACTCCCAGAATTCCTGAGCCAGAATGGGGGAATTATGGTCCCTTCATGACTTGTGGACTTCAACTACCAGAATTCCTGAGCCAGCATGGGGGAACTATGGCCCCTTCATGACTGGTGGACTTCAACTCCCAGAATTCCTGAGCCAGCATGGGGGAACTATGGCCCCCTTCATGACTGGTGGACTTCAACTCCCAGAATTCCTGAGCCAGCACGGGGGAACTATGGCCCCTTCATGACTCGTGGACTTCAACTCCCAGAATTCCTCAGCCAGCATGGCTCAGCATGGAAACCTCTCCCTTTCCCCTCAGCACGGCTGGCTCAGGAATTCTGGGAGTTGAAGTCCACCAGTCATAAAACAGCCAAGGTTGCCTACCCCTGAACTAAACCTTCCAGTGGCCTGTGAGTCTCAGAGAGAGTACTAACGACCAAATGACTGCAAGAAATAGACATTCTTCCGCCTGAACTGAAGAAGCTTCTCGGATGAAAAGCGAAATGTCTTCAAAGGAAAAACGAAGACCGTCTAGTTGCCTTTTGGAAAAGCACCTTTGGGACGAGAGGAAAGTCAGTATGTCGAGTGATTGGCAGAAATAATAAAGGCAGGGGGATAGAGATAAATCAATAAATACGCATTAGGAAGCGACGAAATTAGTAAGCAGGGATACCGACAGCTCGCAAGAGGAAAAGGCCAAGCGTAGGACGGCGACTTACTTTCGGAGATGTTCGTTCTCCTTCAAGAAAAGCTCTGTCCGTCTGTTGTTGACACCGCACCCACTTTTGTACGACCTGCAAGGTGTGGACAAAAATGGAAAACGGGTGAAAAAGAAATCAGACTTTAAGTACTGGTAACATACGGCAGGGGTGGGCAACTAGGGCTCCTTTATGACCTGTGGACTTCAACTCCCAGAATTCCTGAGCCAGTATGGCTGGGTCAGGAATTCTGGGAGTTGAAGTCCACAGGCTCGGCCAAACGGCTGGCTGAGGAATTCTGGGAATTGAAGTCCACAGACTCGGCCACAGGGCTGGCTGAGGAATTCTGGGAGCTGAAGTCCACAGGCTGGCTGCACGGCTGGCTAAGGAATTCTGGGAATTGAAGTCCACAGACTCGGCCGCACGGCTGGCTGAGGAATTCTGGGAGCTGAAGTCCACAGGCTCAGCCACACGGCTGGCTGAGGAATTCTAGGAGTTGAAGTCCCCAGGCTCAGCTGCACGGCTGGCTGAGGAATTCTGGGAATTGAAGTCCACAGGCTCAGTCGCATGGCTGGCTCAGGAATTCTGGGAATTGAAGTCCAAGGCTCAGCTGCATAGCTGGCTGAAGAATTCTGGGAGTTGAAGTCCACAGGTCATAAAGGTGCCACAATTGCCCACTCCTGACTTATGAGGACACCCCCCCCTTCCTAAATTTGGACAACTGCCAGCCTAACTCCTTTCTTTGGAATATGAATTTTCCAATCCATTTCAGCAGAGGCCTCTTGTGTGTGTTTGTGGCCATTGTAACTTCAACACTGGCTCACGAGTAGCTTTGGGGCGCTGTAATTTTGAGCGGTCATTAAGTCGAGGACTATCTGCACTGAACACAAGGCCACGTTTGCAATCGTTCGGGTTGTGTGCAAATAAAACACCTCTCTTTCTCTCTCAAACACACACACACACACATAAACACACGCACACAAGAGTTACTGATTACAAGAGCACACCCTGTTGTTATTGAGAGAGTGTGAAGGTCAAAGTCTCCAAGGTATATATAATGTTATTTGAAGTTCCGGGATCAGAGCTGTGCAAATAGTAACACAATGCAAAGTCTTAAGAGCAAGTCAACTACTCGGTGAACAGCCTCAGAGGCCACGCAAACAGGAGTCCCAAAGCCAAAAGGCCTACAGGTAGGCCTTGACTCACAACCACTCGTTAAGTAGAATAGAATAGAGCTGGAAGGGACCCTGGAGGTCTTCTAGTCCAGCCCCCTGCTCGAGCAGGAGAACCCATACCGTCTCAGACAAATGACTGTCTAGGCCAGGGGTAGTCAACCTTGGCTCTTTTATGACTGGTGGACTTCAACTCCCAGAATTCCTGAGCCAGCCATGCTGAGGAGAAATGGAGAGGTTTCCATGCTGAGCTATATTGACTCAGGAATTCTGGGAGTTGAAGTCCACGAGACATGAAGGGGCCATAGTTCCCCCATGCTGGCTCAGGAATTCTGGGAGTTGAAGTCCACGAGTCATGAAGGGGGCCA
>NW_015390462.1:0-9730 GCF_001527695.2 Protobothrops mucrosquamatus | reverse complement strand
AGGAATTCTGGGAGTTGAAGTCCACGAGTCATGAAGGGGGCCATAGTTCCCCCATGCTGGCTCAGGAATTCTGGGAGTTGAAGTCCACAAGTCATGAAGGGGCCATAGTTCCCCCATGCTGGCTCAGGAATTCTGGGAGTTGAAGTCCACGAGTCATAAAAGAGCCAAGGTTGCCTACCCCTGATCTAGCCTCTTCTTAAAAATCTCCAGTGATGGAGCGCCCACGATTTCTGGTGGCAAGCTGTTCCACTGGTTGATTGTCCTGTCAGGAAGTTTCTCCTTAGTGACCGTTCGAAGTTACGATGGCAATGAAGTAAAAGTGACTTATGACCGTTTTTCACACTTACGACCACTGCAGCATCCCCACGCTCACGTGACGAAAATTCGGATTTATTTTTAAATTCGCATTTATTAATTTTATTATTATTATTCATTAGACGTGAACCTCAGTCAACTGAACATTCAAATTGATTGGCGCTGATGGTTGACCCGGATTATTATTATTATTATCCCTTGATTTACAATGGTTTTACTGACCAACTGAAGTTACAAAAGTGAATTATGACCTTACAAGCGTTGTAGCGTTCCCCACGGTCACATGATCAAACTTAGATTTATTTTTAAATTTGGATTTATTAAATTATTATTATCATCATCATCATCGCCGTCGTTATTATTATTATATTATTACCACTACAATACAGGGATTCCCTTAATAACCGTGGCAACAGGCCTCACCACCTGCATTTAGTAAAGCCTTCACTGACAGAGCATGAAAGACAGATGTCCCGTAAGATTGGCACTTTTCCCTGTGCCCATTGTAACTTCAAATGGTAACTAAATGAACTGTTATAAACTGAGGACTACTTGCAATAATAATAACCATAATAATATCAACAATAATAATAATTGTAATAATGGGTCCTTGGTGCTCTCTGAGCTTGCTTGTTTTCTTGCAGACGTTTCATTACCCAGCTAGGTAACATCATCAGGACTAGCAGTGATGATGCTACTTAGTTGGGTTATGAAACGTCTGCAAGAAAACATCCAAGGATCCCTCAGTCGTCGTCCTCTTCCTCCCCCCTTCTAGCACTGATGATGCTACCTAGTTGAGTTATGAAACGTCTGCAAGAAAACATCCAGTTGTCCTCTTCCTCCTCCTCCTAAACCCTCCCTCCATTGTAGCACTGATGATGTTACTTAATTAGGTCATGAAACATCTGCAAGGAAACCATCCAGCTCAGAGAGCACCAAGGACCCCACAGCTGCCCTCCTCCTCCTTCTCCTCCCCCTTCTAGCACTGATGCTGCTACCTAATTGGGTTATGAAACGTCTGCAAGAAAACAGCCAGTCGTCGTCATTCTCCTCCTCCTCCTCCTCCTCCTCCTCCCCCTTCTAGCACTGATGATGCTACCTAGTTGGGTTATGAAACGTCTGCAAGAAAAGAAGCAAGCTCAGAGAGCACCAAGGATCCCTCACTTCAACCCTGAGCTACAAATATTCAATAATAATAATAATAATAATAATAATAATAATAATAATAATAATAATAATAATAATAATAATAATAGTAATAGTAATAGTAATAATAATATGATGATGATGATGGCGACAACGATGATGATAATGATGAGAATAAAAAATTAACAACTTACTCAATATCTTTCCGGACCGATCCCATAAGATTCTCTCTTTCCCGCACTGCCACGAAGTTGGTTTTGGTTTTGTGGAATTCGTGGGTGTAATCCTGTTGTGAAAAATGCAAAATGACTCCAGCTGGTTAGAGGTCTAAGAGCTGAAAAGAGAATTTGCCGCCCTCAACCGTCAATGTCAGCCAGGTTGAAGTCCAAATATTGTTACGATCCTTTAAAGGGGAGATCAAGAGGCACTAAAGTAAGGGTCTCCAACCTTGGGGAATGTAACACTTGTGGACTTCAACTCCCAGAATTCCCCAGCCTTCCAAACCTGACCACTTTAATTGGAAGGACTTCAATTCCCAGAATCCCCCAGTCTTCCAAACCTGACCATTTTAAGACGTGTGGACTTCAACTCCCAGAATTCCCCAGCCTTCCAAACCTGACCACTTTAAGACTTGTGGACTTCAATTCCCAGAATGCTCTAGCTTCCAGACATGGCCAATTCAAGACTTGTGGACTTCAACTCATGCTGGGGAATTCTGGGAGTTGAAGTCCACAAATCTTAAAAGTTTCCAAGGTTGGACATCCCTGCCCTAAAAGATACTTCCGGTAAACATACACCATGCTCCAGTGTGAAAAGTTCTTGAGATCTTGGAGCTACCATTGGGAGAATCATCCAGGCTGCGTCGACAAGCAGGCCTAAGGGTTACAGAGGCAGAACCAAATGACAGAGTGGGCCTCCAAAATGCTTCCCAGAGGCTCTGCTTCAATGCCTGCCCACCCTGGAAAAGGTGGCTGATGATTTGCACCCGATTCACAAAAGCCTGGGGTTGCAAAAGTCCTGCATTATAATTATAATAAAGTTGGAAGGGACCTTGGTGGTCATCTAGTCCAACCCCCATTAGTTGACGTCACGTTGGAATGACTAAGTCCTCAACTTACAACTACTTCTTCAATGCCCATTAGAACTTACTAGGACAATCTTTTGGGAGAGGGAGGGGCAGCCGCCTGACATGTACAGGCGCAAACGTGAACGTGGCCACACGTGCGCGTGCTTATAAACAGGCTGCGAGCATGCGCACCACACAAACGGGGCTGCCAGCATGCGCGCAAGGCTCTCGGCGATGGCGGCACCTGTGTGTGGCTTGTGGCGCCGCTGCCAGGCTCACAGCCATGCTACCACCGGCGCGAGGCTCACACCGCTCCCCCCCAGGTGACGGTCGTTCCGCGGCCCACATGCTGCCCATGGCACTGCCGCCCCCCCCATGCAGGTTTCGTGGCAAGGCTGCTGCCTGCACGATACTAGCGGCGCTGCCACCGCCCACACAACGCTCGTGGCAACAGTGGCACGAGGGGGGTTGAGCACAGCTATTCACGTGGCCCGGTGGCCAAGAGGCCACGGACCATTAGTGGGCCATGGCTCATAGGTTGGGGACCTCTCTACTAGGACACCGAAAAAAGGGATCTGTGACCACAGGTCACACTTACAGACATCACAGCATCGCCCACTTTATCAGAGTTCGGGCAGTTGGCAACCGGCATGTATTTACCAAGGTTGCAGGGTCCATGGGGAAAGCTGGACTGGCTGATTGACTTAACCCCCGTGGTCCCAAAAAGGTCATCAAATCAGGCTCGACTCGGTTAACAACCGCCTCACTTAGCAATGGAAAGTCTGGTCCCAATATCTCAGGGGCTGCCCCAAAGAAGAGGGAGTCAAGCTATTCTCCAAAGCGGCTGAAGGCAGGAGAAGAAGCAACGGATGGAAACTAACCAAGGAGAGAAGCAACCTAGAACTAAGGAGAAACTTCCTGACAGTTAGAACAATTAACCAGTGGAACTCCTTGCCTCCAGAAGCGGTGAATGCTCCAACACTGGAAGTTTTTAAGAAGAGACTGGACAGCCATTTGTCCGAAATGGTATAGGGTTTCCTGCCTGAGCAGGGGGTTGGACTAGATGACCTCCAAGGTCCCTTCCAACTTTATTATTATTATTAACAACCTGCCTCCAGAAGCGGTGAATGCTCCAACACTGGAAGTTTTTAAGAAGAGACTGGACAGCCATTGGTCTGAATGGAATAGGGTTTCCTGTCTGAGCAGGGGGTTGACTAGATGACCTCCAAGGTCCCTTGCAACATCATCATCATCATCATCATTATTATTATTATTATTATTATTATTATTATTATTATTATTATTATTATTAAGCTCTAACTAGAAAAGGTTCAGCCAATACGAGGGAGTCCTCAAGCTACAACAGTCTATTTAGTGACCGTTCAAAGTTACAACGGCACCGAGAAAAACCGACTGAGGGCCATTTCTCACACTTACGACCGTTGTAGCAAGGGTCACGTAATCAAAACACAGACGCTTGGCAATTGGCTCGTATTTATGACGGTCACAGCGTCCCCAGAGGGGTGACGTGATCCCCTTTTGCGACCTTCCGACAAGCAAAATCAATGGGGGGGAAGCTGGATTTGCTTAACGACCGTGTGACTGACTTAACAATGGCAGGGATTCACTTTAACAACAGTGGCAAGGAAGGTGGTAAAACGGGGCAAAACTCACTTCACAAACGTCTCGCTTAGCGATGGAAATTTTGGGCTCCCCTGTGGTCATAAGTCGAGGACTGCCTGTAAATAGGGGAGGAAGCCCCACGTTCAGGGGAGACGGCCTTACCTGTAAGATGTCTCTGTGCCGTTGCAGGGTGTGCATCAGAGCCGCGTTGAGGGAGGGGACGCCGGCGCTGTTGGTGTACTCCGCCATTTTGTCGTTGACCCCGGTCAGCTGCAACAGAGAGAACGAGACATTAGGGCTTTTTGAGACGAGAGCTGCGTGGATCTGTGTCGAACAATTCAGCAAGCCGCAAACTTTACAGGACGCCTCAGATATATGGAGATGGTTAACAGCAAAAGTTTTCTTCGCCAGACATANCCTGCTTTAAGAGGGGTGGATTTTAACTCCCAGAATCCCCCAACCAGCATGCTTTAAGAAGGGTGGACTTCCACTCCCAGAATCCCCCAACCAGCATGCTTTAAGAGGGGTGGACTTCAATTCCCAGAATTCCCTAGCCAGTATGCTTTAAGAGGGGTGGATTTTAACTCCCAGAATCCCCCAACCAGCATGCTTTAAGAGGGGTGGACTTCAATTCCCAGAATTCCCCAGCCGGCCTGCTTTAAGAGGGGTGGACGTCCACTCCCAGAATACCCCAGCCGGCCTGCTTTAAGAGGGGTGGTCTTCCACTCCCAGAATTCCCCAGTCAGACAGGAAAAACAAGGAAGTCCAGTGGTCTCCTGAAAAAAACCCCTCTGGGACAAGTATGACCTGGATGGCTGAGAAACTCCGTGGACAAGTCATTCCGGCCTTCCTTGAAAGCCCCTTCCATGTTTTAACCGGGACGTCCCTCTTACCTTCCCTAAGAGCTGCTCAATTTCCACGGCCATGGCTTCGAACATCCGGTCTTGGCTCGATCCGTTCAGGAGAGGCGTTGTGTCCGAGCTGGAGGAATGAGCGACACAAGAGGTAGCGTTCCATTAAATTTTAACCCGGGGCGTGAAATCTTCGCTCACCTTTACTTATTACATTTTCCTTATCCCGTCTTGATTATTACGTAAGTAATTCAAGGCAGCGGACGGAGGTCATGCTCCTTCCTCCTCCGAGTTTCCCCACAACAACCCTGTGAGGCAGGTTGGGCTAACAGAGAGGGATGGGCCCTAAGTCACTTAGCTGGCTTTCATCCCTAAGGCAGGACTAGAACTCACAGCCTCCTGGTGATTGGCCCAAAGTCACCCAACCAGCTTTTATGCTTAAGGCGGGACTAGAACTCACCGTCTCCTGGTGATTGGCCCAAAGTCACCCAGCTGTCTTTTATGCTTAAGGTGGGATTAGTACTCACAGCCTCCTGGTGATTGGCCCAAAGTCACCTAGCCGGCTTTCATCCCTAAGACGGGACTAGAACTCACAGCCTCCTGGTAACTGGCCCAAAGTCACCCAACCGGCTTTGATGCTTAAGGCGGGACTAGTACTCCCATCCACTGATGATTTGATCAAAGTCACTCAGCTGCCTTTCATGCCTAAGGCGGGACTAGAACTCACCGCCTCCTGCTTTCTAGACCAGCACCTTAACCCCTCCACCAAACCGGCTCTCATTTATTTCATTTTCAAGTCACTACAATTATTCAAACTTGCTGGAGGATCAAGACACCTCAATATAGCGCATGCTTGCAAATATTTGCAAAACTTAATAAATTTAAATAAGTAAAAATAGTTGCGCGTCGGCTGCAAATGTAGGCCTGCATTGAGGAAAGGTTTATACTCCCCCAAGACCTTATTTGCTCCTTCGGGCTGCCTCTTCTCCTGCTTGAGCAGGGGGCTGGACTAGAAGGCCTCCAAGGTCTCTTCCAGCTCTATTCTATTCTATTCTATTCTATTCTATTCTATTCTATTCTATTCTATTCCATTCTATTCCATTCCATTCCATTCCATTCTATTCTAGTTTATCTGAAATGGTATAGGCTCTCCTGCTTGGGCAGGGGGTTGGACTAGATGACCTTCAAGGTCCCTTCCAGCTTCTCTTCTATTCTATTATTCCATTCCATTCCATATTTTCTATTCTATTCCATTCCATATTTTCTATTCTATTCTATTCTATTCTATTCTATTCTATTCTATTCTATTCTATTCTATTCTATAGTTTATATGAAATGGTATAGACTCTCCTGCTTGGGCAGGGGGTTGGATTAGATAACCTTCAAGATCTCTTCCAGCTTCTCTTCTATTCTCTTCTCTTCTATTATTCTATTCCATTCCAAATTTTCTATTCCATTCAATATTTTCTATTCTATTCTATTCTATTCTATTCTATTCTATTCTATTCTATTCTATTCTATTCTATTCTATTCTATTCTATTCCATATTTTCTATTCTATTCTATTCTATTCTATTCTATTCTATTCTATTCTATTCTATTCTATTCTATTCTATTCTATTCTATTCTATTCTATTCTATATTCTAATTCTAATGTTCTAAGAATTTCCCAAGCGAGACTCCCTCAATCCTGACATTTAAACATTTCAAAGGTCCAGAAGCGCAAAACCGAAGCAAATGAAGAAAGCGGGCTGTCGGGCATGGGAAAAAAAATGAAAAATTGCCTTTTTGCAATGAAAAAAAAATAATCGAATGAAGTAGCAGTGATACTACCTATACCTGTCGCGCCTTCCATCCTGAGAACTGCCGTGGCTGTAGCTGGTGCACAATTTACTAAAGGAGACCAGTTTGAGGTCCAGTTCGTTTTCCAGTTGCCGGGCCTGCTTCCTTAGGTCTGCCGAAAGAACAGAAAGAAAAATTGATGCTTCGCTGCCCGTCTGCTTTCTTCTCCATCCCTGCAACTCTCCAGGTTCACCAACAAAATTGGTTGAAATCACTTCTGGAAATTCTTTGCTACTTTGAAGACTTAACTGGACTTCAACTCCCAGAATTCCCCAGCCAGCATTTGCTTTGCCCTGATTTATGGATCTTTTTGCCTTTTGGCCGAAGGGGATAAGCAAACCGCTGCGGTTGTTAAGTGAATCGGGCGGTCGTTAAGCGAATCTGGCTTCCTCCACTGACTTTGCTTTCGGAAGCCAGCAATGAAGGTCACAAAAGGGGATCACATGACCCCGGACGCTGCAACTGTCATATAATAATAATAAAATTAGAAGGTACCTTGGAGGTCATGTAGTCCAACCCCAGCATGCTTTAAGAAGGGTGGACTTCCACTCCCAGAATTCCCTAGCCTGCTTTCTTGAAGATGGGGGGGACTTTCACTCCCAGAATCCCCTGGCCAGCCTGTTTTAAGAGGGGTGGACTTCCACTCCCAGAATTCCTCAGCCAACATGCTTTAAGAGGGGTGGATTCCCACTCCCAGAATTCCTCAGCCAGCATGCTTTAAGAGGGGTGGGCTTCCACTCCCAGAATTCCCCAGCCTGCTTTCTTGAAGATGGGGGGACTTCCACTCCCAGAATTCCCCAGCCAGCCTGCTTTAAGATGAGTGGGCATTGAGAACTGAAGTCCACATATGACAAAAGTTGCCAAGGTTGAGAAACAGCCGATTAACACAACGCATATCTAAGTGGCCCGAATGCCTAGGTGTAAAATCAGCTTTGCCAACACCGTGCACCCGAATCACTTTTTTGGGATCTGTCTTCTGAGGTGTCGGGAGAAGATTCTCGGATCCGTCAGAATTGTCCTTTGCGCCCCAGATTCCCCCCCCCGGTCCGATTCCTACGGAAATTTGCAGAGGCTCTCCCGCTCCTGTTGCTGAGCACTGTTCGTCCTTCGTTCTGGCAAGGCAGGTTTCATCAGGCTGCCTCTCGCAGCACCTTCAGCAGAAAAGAACCTCCATGTCCAGGAGCAGTCTACCTCTGAGCTCCCACTTTTTTTTTCCCCCTCTCAGAGTGGGAGAGGACACTGCTGCTCCCTCGGGCAGCCCCCTCCCACACCTTTGGAGACTCTTCCGCAGCCCAGAGACCCTTCCTCAACCCAGGGACCCCTCAGCCCCGAAATAGCCCAGTTGTTTTATGCCCTGCCACGACCCTCTCTCCAGCCCCTGCACACACACCCCTCAAGGGTTGGGTGGGGAGGGGGCCTTCCTTCAGCCGCTCCACCCCCATCCTGCCTGAGCAGGGGGTTGGACTAGATCAGGGCTTTTCAACCAGTGGTACGGGTACCACCTGTACTACATTGGCACCTGGCAGGTGGTACGCGACCACCCTAGAAAAGTGGTAGCGGGGGAGGGGAATGAGCTGAACCGGTGGCAGCACCGCACAAGCCTGAGCGAGAGACGGCTGGAGCTGCAGGGCTGTCAGGGCTCAGCGGAAGCCCCAGGATCAGTGCCGCTTTCCAGCTGATCAGAGCTTCTTCGGGGCTGTCAGGGATCAGTGGAAGCACCAGGATCAGCGCCAGGATCCAGCTGGAGCACAGCGCTGATCCTGACACTTCTGCTGAGCCCAGAAGAAGCACCAATCAGCTGGAATGTTGCAGCCTCTCCAGGGTCTTGTGATTTACATTCAGAGGCTTGGCAACTGATTCATATTTATGACGGTCACAGTGTCCCAGGGTCATGTGAAGGGACCAAAACCTGCTGCAACCACCCAGCAGACGGGGGGAATAAAAACCAAACACCCCCCACCCCACCCCCGCTGCCAATCCTCAACAGAAATGCTCACAACAATGAAAGCCTCGGACAGGAGGAAGAGCGCGGCCGGGTGGGCAGGCAGGTGTCTTGCTCGGCTGTGCTTTGGGGGGCACTTTTTTCAGTGCCCTTGTAACTTCGAACAGTCACTAAGTGAACTGTTGTAAGTCGAGGACTACCTGTACTTTATCACCTTTTTCCTTTTTTGGGGGGGTCAAGTTTTTGACACCTTGCTAGGCGACTGGTGGTCCTCGGATATTGCCATATCCTAAAAGTGGTACAATGGGTGAAAAGATTGAAAAGTCCTGGACTAGATGACCTCCAAGGTCCCTTCCAACATCATCATCATCATCATCATTAATAATAATAATTAAGTCCCCTGGTCTTTAAGAAGAGACTGGACAACCGTTTGTCTGAAATGGTACAGGGTTTCCTGCCTGAGCAGGGGGTTGGAGTAGATGACCTCTAAGGTCCCTTCCAACTTTATTATTATTATTATTATTAATAATAATAATAATAATATTAATTATTATTATTATTATTATTATTATCCCCGGCCTCTGGGCTCGACCACACGCTCTCGAGAGGCCCCCGGCCTGAGTTCCATCATCCTCAGCCCGCAGAGAGATGACATAACATAACCCATCTTCCTTCCGGGGTGGTGTGTGTGTGTGTGAATGGGAGGGGGAGATGAAATGTCATTCCCTGTTCCCTGGGGGTGGAGGCGAAGGGCTGGACTGCACCCCCGGCCCCCCGCTAACGTGGGTTGCGGATGATGGGAGTTGTAGTCCGGCCACCTGTGTAGGCGGGGCGGGCCCCGGACGGTTGGCCTGTCAGCTTCCAGCCCTCGGGAGGAGGGAGGGTGGACGCCCGGACGCCCCTTCGGTGGAGAGTCGCCCCCCTCCCCTCCCCGCCGCGCCCCCCA
>NW_015390461.1:31876-38439 GCF_001527695.2 Protobothrops mucrosquamatus | reverse complement strand
TCTCTATGATAACTGTCAGGACCTAACTTCTTTATGCTGGTAAGACTGGTCAGTAGACAGGGTCAGCTTACCAATAGTTCTTTTGAAAGAAAGTCCTGTCAAAACTTTGCTTGATGGCCAGCCTATCGGAGGCTGACAGTCTTCACTTTGTAAATAAAACTCCTAGACCTGCCAAATGGAAAAGAGATAAGTTTGATGTAGCAAAGAGAGTTAGAGAGACAGAAAAAAAATTCCTAGATCAACTCATCAGCGCACCCATTAACTGAAAGGTGAAAAAGTTAGAGAGATGATGCCGCAGTGATAAATGTAACAGAGAGATTTGGCTGTGTTAATCCACCTTCCAGAAAGGATGATTTCTAAGATAGAGTAGAAGTCAACTGGATCTTGAGGCAATTTTTTGTTTGAGGGAATAATAGAAGCAAAGTCAGATCTGTGGCTCAGATTCTGGGAAAGGTAACACTGCGGAACACTCAGCTCAATTGTTTGCAGACTATTATCTTCCTAGTGCAGAGTTTATAGTTAATAGAAAACTTAACTCTTAGACCTCCACTGCTTCCTGAGCCCTTGATCGGGTGCCTTCTTGATATTTTAGTCTGGTTTTTGTCTTAGATTATTGACATTTGAAAGTCATGGAGTCAAAGAGTTTCAAAAAAAGGAGAGTCATATACAGCACATCAACAGGAGGGCAAGGGAGAGAATATTGACACACATAATGTACATAATGATATAAGTACACAAATGCAACAACTAAGTCTATAACTGAAGCATTAATATAATTATGTTCTCACAAGTTTTTTTTATCATTTTGCCATCATTGTGGTTTACCATGGATGCCATTGGTTATATCCAAGGAACTAGAATTAAATAAATTTGTCCCCAAACATAACAGTTAGTGGTTTGCTACTCCTTGCTCTGAATGTTCTAACTCAGGAGCAAGTAGCTTGATGGAACTTCATACATCACTGTTGACTATTGGCCTTGCCAACTGGGAATTTTTGGAGTTATGAGTCCAAATATTTGGAGAATAGCTGTTGGTTACCCTCCCCAGTCCCCACCCCCATTGGTAAAATAAGCATGTTCTACTTTCTAGACTAAGCATAAGACATAATGGAAGACATAATTGAAAATAATGCTGCTAGCAAGAAAAGGAACAGTATAACATATGAGTCAATATACAGTACATGCCAGTCAGCAAAGGAAGACAATTAGCAGGATGGTTGTGATACAATTATTGTGTAGCTAAAATTGAGACTGTAACATAACATACCACTATTATTTGGTAGCGAGACAATTTGGTGTAGCAGTTATGGCTAGAAGTGCTAGAAACTGGGAGACTATAAGTTCTAGTCCCACACTAAGCATAAAGCTACCTCAGCCAGTTGTTCTTTCCCAAATCTAGGAAGTAGAGAATGGCAAACCACTTCTGAAATCTTGACAAAAGAACTGCAGGCAATTGCCAGGAGTCAACACTGACTTGGATGTTGTATTTATAATTCCAGTTTGGTATCTTGTATTGGGTGCAGTACAGTATGTTGTACTGGGTAGAATGCTACTGGTCAAGGGAAACACAGCTGTTTGGATATGGTTTAAGAGGATTCAATGAACAAAGACATCCTGCCAGTGAACTTGAGGGTAATAGCAATTTTGAGAGCTGCTGTCCTTTTTGTTTGATGAAGGGAGTGATCGATTGAGCCACCAGATGGAATGTGTCCTTTCTCTCTTGGCATACTGGCTGTTTGTTTTGGAAGTCCAGAAAAAATGACAGTTTTATCGTTGCCAGTGCTCTGAATGTCAGAGAGTGCATTTACAATTCAGCATACACTGTTGGCAATGGATTTTTGAAAAAGGTTTGAAGAGTTGCACAATTACCTTTCAGGATTATTAATCCAATTCGAAAGCATTGGTGCATTCAATCAGACTAATTAAAAGAATGGGAAGGAGGGGTCTTTGCTTTTTGGTCGATTTTTATGGCTCATCATATCAAAAGACCATTTTATATGAATTCTATTATTTGATGCCCAGGCAATGAAAGTGTTTATTTAGTTTTATCTGGAGAGAACTTCTGTTAGCTTGATTCAAAATGGTCTTCATCATTATTAGCTTCTTCTCAACCATTTTTACTTTTCCATGGCTCCATTGGTTGGGTTCCAGGATAGATATACAGTATACTGATGATGTCTTGTTAAATTAATGTCTGAGATTTATATACATTAGTTGATGGCTATTAAAGATAAAGAAAGGATTTGTTTTATTTGTATTTGGAAGTGAATTTCCCAGGCCAATATGCATACCCAAATGGTATATATTGCCGTACAGAAACATTGCAACTGTTTACCAAAAGAAGTATACAGTTGTGAGCTTATTTGCAAAACCTATATGTGCAATGCAGATGCTAGTGGAAAGAACATAGAAGACCACATTGTATTACAGAAAATTGCACCTCAAAATTGTGTACACTGGGCTAAACAGTATATGTGATGAAACTGTGATTAGATAATTTTGCTTCTAATATTGCTTTTGTTTTTATTTAGCTTTGGAGTTGTTTATATATGAGTGTGTGTAACTTATGTATATTGTGTATATATCTTGTGTATACACATGTATCATACTTGTACTGCGTGTATATCTCAATCTTTATTCGGAAAGTTTGTTTGCAATATAAGCTCTCAATACTTCTGTGAACAGCATTTTCAGAAAAGTTAAGCAAAGACAGTAGTTTATATCTACTTATCAAATTTGGTTTATATCTTAGTATAGCTGAAATCTGGGTGTCCCCAATTTAAGTTATCGGTTGCAAAATTTTGGTTAGATATTGAAAGCTTCTTTTTTGCAGACTGATAATGTATAATTGCATCTATGGCGTAATATTTCATGTTCGTATCTACTGCCAACCAAAAAGAATTGCTATATTTCTTATCTTTCAGAACAGAGATCTGCAGTGGTTATTAATACAGCATCCCAGTGATCCTGGGGTGATCAGAAGGAAATTATCCAAATTCTGCACTGTAATCTTTCCTACAATCTTCCTTGGAATCTTCTTTTCAACAATGCTTAGTGAAAGCATATGCTAAGGCAGGGTGCAATAAAACCGGTTCTTTCTTTCTTCTCCTAGATTACTGCAATTACATCTTTAGGTGCCTGTGGCTATCTTACCATCCGTAAGTGATGAGATGTATTTGTTCTATATAGTGTCTCTTTTTTGTCCTCAGTGAGAAACTTCTCTGCAGTGTTCACCTCTCCTCATGACCATCAGAAAGACTCCCTAGGAAACATTATAGAGTTACTCATCCATTGCATAATTCTAGTTTTGTGTTTGTCTGAGGAGCCATATAAATTTAAGCTCCATCAAGGCATAATTGTATCTGGAAAGCCCAGTATGTGATTGCTCAATAATTGTGCCCCACACCTAACAGATGGTATTGTAATTCTGCAATCTTTCTGCAGCATTACCAAATACACAAATAACTGCACAATATTACTGTCATCTAGTTACATCACTGGTCAAGTCAGTGGATTCAGCAATAGCTAAACAGAACTCTAGTCTTTTTAAAATGAGGACAATGATTCTCATTACTTATATAAACCCAAACATTCTGTTATAGACGTTCCTGTGAATATGTATAGGTCCTAGTTTTTCCCTTTGAATATTTATTTATTTATTTGTTTGATTGATTGATTTCTACCCTGCTTTCTCACTCCTGACATTATTGTTACAAGTTATATGCTGAGTCAGTGCCAGAGACGCTGAAGGGCTTGCAGTATCAAACACAATATATTGACTGATTATATGTCATTAGTCACTTTCAACTTTTAGTGGCCACACAGACAGATTTTCTCCATTACAATCTGTCCCCAGGCTTTTCTTCTAGGTCTCCTAATGTTCTACTCATTGTCACTGAACCTGAATCCATCCACCTTGCTGTTGGTCATCCACACTTTTTATTCCATCTTTCCCAGCATTAAAATCTTTTCCAGAGAGCTAAGTCTTCCCACAGTGCTTCCAAGGTAGGATAATTTGAGCCTCATTATTTGTGCCTCAAGTAAGAACTCTGGGTTGATTACTCAATGATCCATTGGTTTGTTTCCTTGACTACCCGCAGTATTCTCAGGAGTCTTTTCCAACAACAAAATTCAAAAGTATCAATGCTTTTCCCATTCTGCTTCTTCAAAATCAATCTTTCACTTCCATAGATGTCACAGGGAATACCATGGCCTGCCTAGTTCTGATCTTTGTATTTATAGAAACAACACAGTGTTGGAATAACTTTTCCAAGGACTTCGTGGCTGCTGCAACATTATTTCTTAACTGCTTATTCCTTTGCTGTTGATGACTGATTCTGGAAGGCAGAAGCCACCCACTGCTTTGACATCTTCATTGTCAATTCAAGGTTGGATCTCTTGTTATTAGTTTGGTCTTGATTGTTTTTAAATTTAGTTCCATTTTTTCTCTCTCTGCTGTTTGACTTTGAGTGCTAGGGCTTGCAAATCCTTTGCATTTTTGGCATATCAGGTTAATGTCATCAGCCTAGCATCGGTTGCTTTGATATTTCTGCCTCCATTTTTAAAACCATGCTCACCTTCTTCCAATCCAGCTTCCCTTAATATATATTCAGCATATAAATTGAATAAAATTATATAAATTGAATATACAGCCTGGTCTCACACTTTTGCCAACCTAAAGCCAGTCTGTTGTTTTTTTCATGTTCTATTCTGTGGCATCCTAAATTTCACATTAGAACAAAGAGATATGTTGGGTTTCCCATTTTTCTGACTATTTTCTGTAGCTTGGTGTATTTGACAGGATCAAGGTCCTTTCTATAATCAATAAAGCACATACTAACCTCTTTTTGATATTTTTTTGTTTAGTCATCATACACCAGCAATAAATAATGGCATCTCTTTTTCAATGTAGGCCCTAATCTGTGCTGGATGATCCTAAGCATTATTTTGCTAGCATGTGAACAACCACAATAAATCTGAAAACAAACAATCAAGCTAATGCAATTTATAAACAGTAAATTTGGTGTGCCACCGTTTCAGGGGTGGGTGTGATCTTATTCATTCCTTCAAAGTTCTTCTGAAGAGTCATGTTTCTATAGCTCTTTGAAAGTACAGTAAGAGGGGTGATGGATATCTGGAGGTAGAAGGTTCCCAAAGATGAGGGCATCACTCATCCTAAATTTTGGATCACCCCTGAAGTTCTTACCTTGCCACCTTATAATTTCAAGCTGCCACATAACACTTGCTGTTGTCTTTCACTAATAGCTTTTTTTTACAATCTCCAGTTGTATGTCACAGTTTGGTTGGACTAGAAGAGTTCCAAGGTCCCTTCCAACCCTATTATTAAAGGTCCCTTCCAACCTATTAAATAATCTGATAGACCATCAGATTATTTAATTCCAGAACAAATACCAACAAGGTCTTTGTTGCTGATATTGGATAACTTGAACTTGAATTCTAAATACATTCTGCTTATTATAACCTGGGTTGTCTAACTCATCTCTTATCTTTTGGCATGAACCTTAAGACAGGGCATTATACTTATAGAGTGGTATACTGTATATACCACTGTGGTAAGATGGGTGGCCAACAAATTAAATAAATAAATAAGCAAGCAAGCAAGCACAGTGGACAGTCTTCTATGAAAAATTCTGTCCATGTTCTTTTCATTACCGACAGCAGTTTAACGCCATCTATATATCCAAATCTATTCAGTGGGATTATTCTTCATTTCTGCCTTCCTCTAATGAGAATCTATTTCTTTTCTTCACAAAGTATCTTTGATTTTCTTCCCTGTCAGTCAGTTTTAACTCGGTAAGGAGTTTGCAGAAATTTTGAATATGGCATAAAGTAGAAAAGTGGCTTACCTGGAGATTTTCAAGGGGATTATAGATTTAGGCTGAAATAATCTGGTAGATTGGATTGTAAGGAGAATCAAAAGAATTTATTGGAGTAGAACAAATATTGACTTGGTGTCCATTGTTCCACCTAACAACTGAGGTGATGATTATTTTCTAAATTTTGGAAGAAAGGAGAAAAAGCAGAGGTAAATCAAGGAGAGCAATCAATCTGTGAGTGTGAAAAGACATTATTTAAACCTGCAGGTGTCCTGTTGAGATCTCTGTATTTTTGACATTCCCCAGTTGGGAAGGAAAGATGAGAAGTATTATCAAAGTCTGCTTTTTATCTAAGAATGGGCAACTCTGTCAAGTCCATTTTCTTCAAATTTCTTACCCAACTGGTCACAAGTTTTGGTTGGCTCCATTGTGTAGAAATCAGCCAAAGCATATTCAATACATTTTCATGCATCCTTCTCTTGATATTAGTTCTGACTGAATAGTGGGGAATGGAAGGATTTGCTTCTCTTCCAAGAAGTTTCTTGGATGAGAAGCGAAACATCTTCAAGGAGAAACAAAGAAAATCCAGTTGCCTCTTTAAACAAGCATCTTTGAAACAACCATGCCTGGTGATTGAGAATTTCCATAGATATTGATTCTGTTGAGAATTTGTATTTCCAGATCTGAAGGATTCTGGTAGTTGAGTAGCTGTATTACATTTTTTTT
>NW_015390461.1:6647-31651 GCF_001527695.2 Protobothrops mucrosquamatus | reverse complement strand
GGGGATTAAGATGGTGGTATTCACATAGATTTCTTTGAACCTGAGATTACTATCAACTACACTGCCACACTCAAAACTTTGAAAGAATGATTAAACACAAGAAGAAAATGTTAGCAACTCCCAAACATGGCTTTCCACCACAAGATTGCCATGTTTTCTCATAATTGAAGAAATATCTTCATGGTTGTCTGTTTGACATAAATGAAGAGGTAGAAAGGACCATCAAGACCTGTTTGAAGAGATAAAGTATGGAGTTCTTCTGTGACGTCTTTAAGAAGCTTGTCCATGTTGGCAGAGGTGCATAGCAAGAGATGGTAATTACTTAGTGAAAAGAATGCCGGATATTATATTAAATATTCCTGCTTAAACTGAAGTTTTGAGAATGGAAGGATTATTTTTCATTCATCCCTAATAGACATGAATCTCTTTACTATTACATACTTTTACTATGCTAAAGAAATTTCCTTACTGCTTTGGATTTAACTTCAGTTGATTATATCATATTACACAATAACGTGCATTTGTATTTGTTTGGTATTGCATTGGCCAGTTCAGATTTGAAAGAGTCCAAGCTGGGAGATCCTGCTTGAGATGCTGTTTGACCTTTTTCACTTTTTTTTTTAACACCCTCTTTGGTTCACATACTGTTTTTCCCCATATTATATGTTAAAAAAATAGAGCTATATTCTCTGTTCACTGGATAAAAATCCATTATATGTGCCCTGCTATTACTTGAACATATTAATTTGTATATATTGACTTCTACTCTTTGCCCCTTGTTGTGTCATATTTATCATGTCATGAGTTCTTCGACTCTGAGTGTGAAATACCCTACATTTTCAATTGCTCCATTGCAACCCAATCCACTTCCTGATCTGTCTAAGCTTTGTAAGACTGTATGATCTCTCCCCGCTGACACAGGTACACAATTTTAGATCACAACACATCCTTGTCTCTGGTAAGTTTTAATTTATTTTTGCATTGTTAGACTGGGAAAAGAAATTATCTACACCATCTCCCAAACAAACAGCCAAAATGAAACGTCTACCACAATGAAGATTTTTTTTCCTTATTTATATTTTACAACAGAGTCAGGCATCTAATAAAGGGAAAGGTTAACCCAACAATAGAAAATGTTGCATAAAAAGAAGGTTGTAGAGAAATGAGAACTGGATTCACTGAGTTATGTTTGTAAAATGTATGATCTGTTTAGTTGACACAGCTTGACTGTTTGGAATTCATAATTAACTGCTTCTGTTGATTCAACAAGCCACAATTTACTCATATGAGCTAAGTGTGGAAGCAATAATGCCCTTGAGCTATTGGTAGACAATTTATAAATGGAAAAAGAGTTTGAAAAAAACATTGAATACATTATTTTCATTATGCATTAGTTACTTTTTTATAATTAGAACTCCATTAGAAAAAATAGCAGAGGTGTATTTGAAGACCACATTTTTATGAATTCTATCTACACCTTATGCTGAGGATGAATCTGAAAGTATACAATTAGTGCCTTTTAAAATTCAGAATAGTATCTTTACCAAATCAAAGTGTATTGTTTTCAAATATCCTTAAATATTTTCAATGAAAGGGCAAGTAATGATGAGGCAACTTCCTTGAAAGTTATTGTTCACCCCTATGTATATAGGTAAAAAAGTGTAATGCCTTGGAATGTATAGCAGTAGGAGAATCCAATATAAGATGAATTCTTGGGAAAATCTAGGAAAACATCTGATACATCTTACTAGCCATGCACCTAAACATATGAACTTTTTGTATTGCTTTAAGGTTCAAGGAGAAGATTCCTTAAAAGCAGACTGCCTAAAACCCATTAATTCTTTCATCTCTTATATAAACAATGAATACTTAAGGTGATTTGATGGGTTACAGTAAATCAATAACAGAAAGTTTAAAGCTACATTATGGATGCATTAACTCCACTGCATTCTGCATAATGATACATGAACCAGGACGGCCATTTGGCCTGAATTCGAGAGTATTGTAGAGTCTAATCCTAATGGGAATATGTCTCAATAAATCCAATTGATTTTGTGGCTTCAGCTTTTTCTCCCTTCTCTTGTTTCATTTACATCAGGCCTGATTAAAGGAGCTGGAGAACTCCTAAGATGTCTTCAGCACTGTGTGACACTTCGATTGGTCCTAATAAAGGCTTTGCCCATTTATGGCTCACTGTGATTTTTAAGGTTGAATGGAGTTAATCCTAAATCATTGTATTGCACACTGTAACTTGTGGATGAACATTTGCTTGAGTGTATAATGCAATTAATCAAATCCTGCTAAGCTATGCGAGTAAAAGAATCGCAATGATTTTTTTTCATATGAAACATCATCTCAATATCAACATGCACTAATAACACAATGACTCTCGTCCACTGCAGGTGTCTGGTTCTGTTCAAAGTCTGACATTAGAAAAACCATGGAATTCAGATGTACTAGCATCACAATTCAGAATACTAAAAGAACCACGTGAAGTTTCTGGGACAGTATTTGCCACCAAATGCAGAAATTAGCATGGAACCTCATATGGAAGATAGACATCATTTTTGAATTTTATATATTTAGTGTGCAACTCAACTTTTTCTTCTTCAAATGACTGACAGTTGAGGTGGACTATTGAGGAACAATTTTCTCGTGGGTTCCACACCAAGCTAAACTTAACAACAATGATCGAAATTATCTGCTGGCTTTTCCATGTCAACAGAATTTTAAGTTTTGTGTTTCACTCAGGGCTTTATCCAGTCTTGGTATGGGTACCTGCAGTATAGCCTCAAAGCAATTTCTTCCATTTTCTCTGAAGGTTATTAATTTTGTTCATTTTTGTGGGTTCTCTTTCCTTCCCATCAGGCTGCTTGCACACTGTGTCATTTTAAAGTTAAGAGGAAAAAAGGCTAAAAAAAGAAGAAGCCAAATACTATGCTGTCTCTGAAAGCTGACACGATAATTTATGCTGCATTGAAAACCCTTCCCTGGGGCAATGCTTTAATAAGATTCCTAGTCGGAAGTCAAGCTCTGCCCAGTAATTCACTCTAAATCCTCAAATATACATTTATTAGCATGGAATTGTAAAAGCAGATTGAAGAAACTAAAGGCACACACATACACATATGGAATTAACTAAACTTAATGACAGTTCTACTTTATAAATGCAAAGAAATGAAAAATGCAATAGCAACTGAATGACATTGATGTCACTGGAAGACTAAATATAGATTGTTTGAAATTTAATTTCATTAGTTTCTTTAAAGTCCCCCACTCAGTGCAATAGATTTCTTTTTTGTATCTTAAATTATTGGAATGAAACATTTTACTTGAGGCTGGAGTTTGTGAATGGCAAAGATACACATAATCACGTTGCACCAAGTTCATTATACTTAATGGTCCTTATGTGGAATCTTTTTTTTTCCTATTTATTTTTTAACCAGCTAAACACTTCTGATTCATAACTTGAATAGATATTAATGAGTCTCTGCATATTTTATTTATATTGTTCTATAGTCCATGCAGTCCAATCAACATTCTCCCAATTGTCAAAGAAGTATTAGATAAAATAATATATCTTCAACTCAATTGGCCACAATTAGGCTTTTGAATATGTATGTGTAGGATTATGCAACTGGAATTTAGGGACTAATTTCCTCAGGTGTTTTTTTTAACCACACTTAATGAAGTTTCCTTTTTCTCTCACTATATGTATTAGAAAATCCTCACCATGTAATATCATCATAATTCCTTTTAAGAAACAGTCAAGGTCTAAGGAAGGCAATATTTGAATATGCGTATTTCTGTGAGGTGATGTCAGTTCCCATGTGCAGCCTATTCTTACTTTCCTCATCTTGTAACCAAGTATCTTGAAATAAATTTCCCCCCCAAATATTTGCCAGGAATGATATAACTGGATTGAATTAATGCCAGCCAGAAAAATCACTTTAAATTTGTTTTTAGAAGTTATTTGATTTGTTCAAACAGTATTTGCTGTAGAAATCCTTTCATGAGAGAAAGACATTTTTGAGGCAATGTCAATGAGGACTATGGTTTTCTTGCAGTTATTTAGTGGGAAAATGGGAAAGGAATATGTCAGAATATTCTCGTTTTTTTCCCCCCCATTCATTTCTGTAGCAGTATGCAGAAATGTTTCTCTTCTCATACTTCCTTTAAATTTCAGGGAAAGATTCCAGCCACAAAATATTCTCATTGGACTTTTTTCTTCAGTAGCAGTTATAATGCTAAGGTGAAAACTAGCTCTTGAAAAACAGTTGGAGAATTTGTCCACCTTCTCTAGAAATTTGTTTGTTTGTTTTTCATGTTCAAAAATTGCCAATTCATCAAGTGAATGGAGCAGTTTATTTCTTAAAAAAAAAAACTTTGCAAATGAAAATAGATCCTAATTACACATAATTTGTGCATTCCCACAATATTCTGGTCCAATTCTTGTGGGAAAAGAAAGGTCCTTCTAAAGGGTCACCCAGATCTCACAGGAGATATGGTTCTAAATGACAGGAATTGTGACATAGAGGCCATGACTCCGGTGACCCCTGAAATGGCATTGTTTTATTTATTTTTTATTTACTAATTAAATTTATACGGTGCCCATCTCCCTAGTAAGGTGGCCCTGGGTAGCTTGCAGATCATAAAAAGATAAATAGAAAAGGAGTTAAAATTTTAAAACTATGCCAATTAAATTTTTAATACTGGAGAAAAAAAACACCAGGAACCAAGAGACAGATGACCCAGGGATGCAGTATTCTTACCCCATCAACCACCTCCAGTGGTGAGTATCCTGCTCGGAGTCCTAAGCTAACTAGCATAGATGGATCCCAATTATACCCACCTTACCTTACCATCTAGAACAGTCAGAGACAATTAGACATAGAGAGTCCTGCAAATATCCAAGGTCTGTTTCATGAGGGGGGTTATAGGTTACGCCAGTACCTTAAACTGCACATAAATCCATTGATAATTAATACAGCTTTTGTACTAGAGGTGTCACATGAGCATATCATGGTACACTTATAATGACTTGCATCATTACATTTTGGACCAGCTGCAGCTTCCAAATTCTTTAAATATAGTCAGTTGCAGGGAAGTGTCTAGGGCAGGGGTCTTCAAACTTGGCAACTTTAAGACTTGTGGACTGGCTGGCTGAGGAATTCTGGGAGTTGAAGTCCACAAGTCTTAAAGTTGCCAGGTTTGAAGATCCCTGGTCTAGGGTATCATTTGCAGTGAGCAGTGACTCTCAAGCCAAGAATTGAGAAAAGTGGTGCATAGGACGACTAAGTGCAAAGGCCCTCCTATCAGGCTTGCAAAGTATTCCAGATAGAAAGCATGCTCAGATGAACTAATTCTACTTTAGTGTAAGGTTACATTAACATAACCTTGCAAATCTGAAAATACATCTCTCCCCCATTACCTTTACTGCCCAAGAAACTGTTTGGGGATGTGTGTCCCTTCTGAGCTGTTTGCCATACCCATATTCCTCCTTCAGACTAAACTGCCTATTCTGCAACCATTCCCTTAACTGTGACTCTTTCTCCTGTCTTCCAAGGCCATTCCCACATAGCATTACACCTCCTAATGCTGTTACCTGCTTATTTTTTTTCAAGAAATAAAAATCTAGAAAGACCCCCCAACCAATTGTGTACCAGTTCCATCTGTAGAGTGCAGCCCCAATTAGACCTAGCAATGGAAATTCTGAAAACTGGGGATTAAGAGAATTTGGACACCCCATTTCCCTACCCATAACTTTGGGGTGAATGCCAAATGCAATTTACTCCCAGTTTTAATTGAATGCAGGGGTATTTTAAAAGAAAACAAAAGCAAAAACAAATGGATAGGAAGAGAAGGAGCATAATTGCTTAGCCTCCCCTTTCATGCATCCTACTTGTGATCCCAGCTTAGTAGGTGATGGTGTTCAGTGGGACACCCCTCTAACCATGCAGGTTCTCCATGTTTTCTAGAACCTTCAAAAATCTGCACTCAGTTGTGTTAGACGTTTCATACATTTAAGAGTCTCCCTGCTACAGAGGCCCACTTCTAGTGAGAATCCTGAGTCTTGTATGTTGAGTTTACAATATTTGCTCATTAGCACATTGCAATTAATTTAAATCTTGTGCCTTTCCTCAAGAAATCATAGTTATTAATTTCTGGGAATAATTTTGGAGGAATTATTAGTTGTTCTAATAAAACTCTTAATTCTCTAATGAATCCTCCAAAACATCAGTTATTCAGATGGATGTATCATAACAAGCTAGTGTGGGTGAAAGGGCGATGGTACCTTGGGATCCTTGTCTGTGAAGATTTCTTTTCATTTCTTTTTCTCTGTTTTAAAAAGAAACCAAAGTATAGTTTGACTGGAAATCAGGTTCAATTGATCCAGGGTTCACCCAGCAAGGCACATCTTTCTAATTTCATGCCTCACTGGGATGATACGTCATGCTTTCTACAGGGCGACAGCTTGCTACATAACATAACTCAACAGACTGATGCAACGGGGCATGCTAAATTAACTTGCTTAAACTCAGGAAATTCAGAGCAAAATGTAGCTTTGGCTGAAACTTGCATTGTTAAAAAGGGTGGGTTTTTTCATATCACTTGCTACTGTTTGATTTATTATAATCTCAGCATGATGGAGCTTGCCAACTTTTCTGGGGCCATTGGTTTGGATATCAAGGAGCTGCTTCAAAAAAAAAAAAATCCTACAATTCTTATTTCCCCCAGCCTAGTCAAGCAGTATATAATTTTGTGGTTGGACAGGAGAGGAAGTATGTGCATTTAGCATTTTGAAAGCATTTTAGTATATAGGACTAGATTGCAATCTATCATTATGCTCTTTTAAAAAACAACATCATGTTCAAATACTTTATGTTGAATTTTTCTTCTATTTCCCATTTTTGCAAGTTGACTGGTTTCTGTAGGATATAAATACAAACTCATCAACTATTCTGTTTTAGGGTAAGAAACATTATGCAAAGCAGAGAAAAGAATAAGTAAGTAAAAGTAATGGGAGGCAGAAGATAAAAGGAAAGGAAATCTAATTAAATGTAGCTTATATTAACATAATTTGCTACATGTCTTCATTAGGGCTCCTATATATGGGCTACAAAAATCACTAGAAGTCAGCAAAGAATTAGAGGTTTTTGGATCACTTTGATGCTCAGGATTGGTCATTCAGATATTTGCTATCTAGATCAAGCCAAATTTTCCATTGCCAATTCCATTTTCCAAATTTACCATTGCCAACCATTGTTATTTTCACTATCTTCATGTACTATTGCCTCTTGTTCCTCATTTTTATTTAAGTATTCGTAATGAAAATGCAAATATGTTTTAATTCAATTAATTTAGAAATCTTTGTCTAAAAGTTTGCTCAATAGGCATAATTTAAGAAACAATTGTTCTTAACATAATATGTAATTTCTGAGTACACTGTGTTGATAAATGTGAAATTGGAGAGCCACTTTTACTCCATATGCTATTAAGTTGTGCATGTTTGGTAAACGATGTGCAAGAAGTGCTTTAGTCCTTATATAAATATGATTCCTCACTATTACTCATAAAACCACTTCATCTTTTTTCCAGCTCCTGTCAGAATAGCAGTGGGGCTACAATCACACTTATACAAAGCCTGAAGCTTCTGAATTATTTCTGAAGTCAGTACAGCCTGCTCCAATACTCACCTTTTAAATATTTTTCCAGGTATAATTGCTCTTTGGATTGCCTATCAGTCTATGCAAATTAGGCAAACAAACATTTTGCCCATAAAATACTAATTTAAACCAATCCATCATATTTCCTATTAGCAGATATAATCCCACTTGAGTTGCTGCCACTTGACAGTAATTATTTCCTATTTGCTCCCTTGTTCTGGAAGAGCAGACAATTTATTTCCTTTCTGCCCTTCAAAATCTCAGGACTGTCTCTAACTTGGAAGCTGGCACATACCAGAAATGATTGCTTTAAAAAAAGTACATGAAAATTTGAGGAAAGGCTAGGTATTAGGAGAGGACATTTTTGTCTATTCAACATAGTGTGGTTGATACTTGTGTTGGTTAACCTGGCAATGTGAATATGTCCTATGTCTCCATATGCTTGTGCACTCTAAGTTGCAAATAAAGATTTGGACATGGTCAGATTTGAATTTGAGTGATCTTACAGGAGTCCTCTTTCAGTTTTGACATCCATGAATCAACCCAATTTGATTCTAGAACTGAGATTTATCTAAATTCGGTGCATTTCTGTAATTATTATTATTATATGCACAGCCAAGTGAAATCACAGCTACCAGTTCCTTAGCTAATGTTAGCCTTCATATGCAACAAGTTCTTCTCAAAAATTTAGGATGCCATAATGTATTGGCACAGTAAATGTGTGAATCCAAGCAGCGTGACCTTTCGATAGATGGAAATTTTGTCAATGCACAGGTTTCCTAAGTGCCATCCAAAATTTTTTAGTATGACACCCAATGTGCCTATAACCACTGGAACCAGCATGGCTGGTTTATGCCATAATCTTTCAACTTTGATTTTCAGATCTTAATTCTTTGTGACATTCTCCAATTCTTTGTCTTCTATTCTACTATCTCCTGCTATTGCCACATCAATTATACACATTTTCTCTTTTTCAACCACAGTTAAATCTGCTGTGTTATGAACCAAGACTTTATCAGTTTGTATTTGGAAATCCCAATATTTCACATGCTCATTTTCAGCTACTTTTTCAACTATATGCTTCCATTGGTTTTTCACTATAAGCCTATAATAATTTCATTATTATTAATTAGATTTATTATAGCCATTCCACTCCAAAAGATAGCTCTCTTTTTATTTACTTGCTTTCTTATCTGGTGTCAATTATTCATACAACTGTCTTGGTTTTAAACTTCAGTATGAAAAAGCCAGTCTTGCTGAAATTTAGCAATGCTTTTATGTTGGTTAATAGCATATCAAATATCTGAGAGGGGGAAAAAAGAAGGGCTTGTATTATCCAATTTTCCTTCTTTTCTTTTTAAGGATTGAATACATATAAACTATATAGCAATTTTATCAACACTTTGCACTTTTCTTTGCATGTATTTTAACATTCAGTGATCCTCTTTGCAGGAGATTGGAAAATAGTCTAAAATCGAATTATGTTTTAATATAATTCCTTGTGAAATAAAAGGGGAATGTACTCCATTGCTGGCTAAAATGCATGATAAACATGAAGCTAGGCAAGCCCAAGTAATATGACTAGTTTCTATGGCAACAAAAATGTCAGTTATCCTTTTGGCAGATGCTGTTCAACTGTTGTGAAGCAATGATTCTGACACTCTAAAATTTATTTTAAAAAGAATGTGCAGGGAGAGTCCCAGAGAAGCTTCAAACAGGCAGAAAGTTAAGTCATAAACAGGATACTATATGGCACAGAGATAATGATGCAATCATCTCATAAATTTTGTTTAACAAATATATAATTGAGCCATTTGCCCAAAGAGGTACCAGGAATCATTTGCCTGTTCTGACAAAACTTGAGCTTAGGATTCGAATATGCTATACATGTTTTCTAAACTGTACATATTCACTTGGGATATGTGCTAGAACTAACTCTAAGGAGTGAAATCTGCCTTTCATAGCAAATCTCCCTTGTACTGGATCTAATACACAGATGCTTTAATAGAGTTGTCTGCCTTTTGTGGCATGTTAAATATTTCTTGCTTTTAAAGCATGAAACGATGTTAAAATTGGACATATGTTGAATTTCGAACAGCTCTTCATTCATGCCAAATGTCTTCTAGGTCAAAGAGACGTTTAACTGCAGTAGCACTGTGGCGTCTGCCTATATGGGTCAAATGCATTCTTACAGGCACTCAAAATTATTATGCATGGTTATTTTTCACAGACGGGTCTCTTTTTGATTTTGGTTTCATTGTTTTAATGGGAAAATGTTATTGTTCGTCATGGTACAGCAATGTTGCGCATTGCTGTGTAAGCACAAAATAAATAGGAATGTCATTATTATAAAAACCATATATCTTCAATCATATATCCTCAACTTTTTTCTTAAAAATATGGAACCCATGTGAAAATGACAACTTTTTGTTAGAGAAAAGCAATTCACAGTGGTATGGTAGTATTCTCTGCGGTTAAGTTTTGACCTATTCCTGTTGGCCAGAGGCAAGAAGGAAAATGAGCATCTTTCTCAAATCTTTTGGCTCCTTTTTCATTACACAAGATTTCCCCATAACATTGTTTGGTGTATGAGTTAAGCATTCCATGAAAATGCAATGTTTAGAAATGTAATGCTTACATATTTATGGTTAACAGGGAAAAATGCCTGTAAGCTCTTCACACTTTTGTCAATGTCAGCATTTCAGAAAGTAATGCAAAGATTATTTATGGTAGGGGTTTCTTTAAAAAAAAGAAACAAGAGGAAAGAAGGAAATATATATGACTGTTCCTGTCATTTAAAATCAGTTTCCTGTACAGAATATGGAAATAGCATAATCCATAGCCAGGAAATTCATAAGGGATGGAGATAGTTGGATAACAACAAAAAATGGGCTGGAATGATAAAATTAAACCATAAGCTGAAAAAAAGGAAGATAAATGGTAGGCTAAAAAAATATTGCTAAAGATATGAGTTCCATGAAAGAACTTTGAAATGTAAAGGTTTTTTAACTAACTAAGATTAAGCCTATATTGCTTGAAAACAAGGTTAGCTGAAAACTGCCACCCAGCAAACAGTCCCCTTTCCAAGGGACATGAGTGAAGTTGGAAATAGCTGTTTTTAAAAATAGGAATGCACAGGGAGTGAAAAGAGGTACGGAAAAATATATGGAAGATTAATTTTAATTAGTCCCAAATGGCATGATGATATTCCCTGTATCTACCAAAAGGTCTTCTCAACGCCTTTTATGCCACAATTTTGATATTGTTGTACAAGATTCTTCTATTGAGTACTTGCACAATTTGTGTACTTTTATATTCAATTGCCATATTAGAGATTTTAATACTTTTGTGCATTTATGTGTTTGGCTACCCTGTTTTCTTTAGATACATTGACTCAATATCAACACAATATTTTCTCAATAATGTCTGGTATCTACATATGAAATAGCTTTCTGTTTGTGTTGATTTCTGCTAAAGATCAGGCTCAAAAATCACAGACATTTATATGGACAATTTATAGGATAACATTAATCTAAATGCCACACTTAAAAGTATTCATTTGCTTAGCTTTGCCAGAGACAGAATGCTGACTAAAGATTAATAAAAACAAATCATATTCTTTATTACCCTTTTAGTCCTGATATGAAAATTTGTAATGCATCATACAAGCAAATCAAGAAAAATAGATTGTCTCTTTTCATATGAGGGTTGTATCTTGTTAGAGAATGAAGCATGATAGCATTTACTTGGAATAAGATTCAAAGTCCATTTTATTCACTTGGTTGGACTATAGCATCTATCTATCTATCTATCTATCTATCTATCTATCTATCTATCTATCTATCTATCTATCTATCTATCTATCTATCTATCTATCTATCTATCTATCCATCCATCCATCCATCCATCCATCCATCTATTTCATTTCTCCTACTTTTCTTTATTACCGGTATATGTTATACAACACTTGTTGCTAGGAAAATCTTGTAGGCTCTTTTAAAATGCTGCTACTCTGAACTTTGGATGACTTGGTTCAGAATTGCTATTGTTAGAAAAGCTATTGAAATGTGATCCATAGAATCTTAGGGCTGATGAATAAGAAACTTCTCTCTACCATAGAGTTTCTCTTCTTTTTTCGTTGGATTATAAAGTGTCAAAATCTCTTCTTCCAATTTCCCCCAAAGTCAGTTCCTCTGTGAAAAAGACATTTGTTTTTCTATTACATTCTCAGTACTCTTTTTTGAGGTTATTTCAGGACGGCTTTGCTTGTTCACTTTTTTGTTAGGGGTCTTTGGTGCTCTCTGAGTTTGGTTGTTTTCTTGCAGACATTTCATTACCCATCTAGGTAATCATCAGTGCACTAATGATGTTAGCTACTTTGGGTAATGTTAAATTTTGGGTAAGATGAAGAAAGATAGAATAGATACAAACTTGTAGCATCCCTTCATCAGCTCATAAACAGAAAAAGTGTAAGAAGTCCAAACCTTACTCATATAAATTTCATCACAATTTCTTTAGCACTGGAAAATAATATGAACCTATTGTAGTTCCCTGCAGGCCAGGACATATGTACTCCTACCGATCTGAGCTGCAGGGTAAATTACATCTCTCTTAAGGCAGAGGGGAAAAGATTGTTTACCTTCCTCCATCATGATGGTCTTGATATGACTTAAAGTATGGAGGATAAATAGCAAAGTAGATACATACATTCACTTCAGTGATGTCTTCAGTGATCATTTGCCTATAAGGATATTTTTTCTCAGCCTCACCAATCAGACTATGACTGAATGAGTGGATCTTCCTAAATATTACTCCTGGTCATTAGAAAAAATAGTCTTTGCTCCAACTGGAAGAGTTGCAAATGCTGTTTAAGATCCAGCACAACATAGTCTAGATTTATTGAGTCTTCAACCCATGATGATCCCTGATGTTGGTTATTTAACAGAAAACATCCAGAACTAGAGAAGCAATTCTAACTGCCAAGTTTTCTAAATGAATTAATCAGGTTTGTTTTAGGAAAAAGAGTTTCCGTTTCTATAGGATACTATCTACTTTAGAACAGAACAGAATAACAGAGTTGAAAGGGACCTTCTTCTAGTCCAATTCTCCACTCAAGCAGAAGGCCATATATCATTGCAGATAAATGGTTATCCAATCTCTTCTTTAAAACCTCCAGTGTTGCAGCACCCACAACTTCTGGAGACAAGTTGTTCCACCAATTAATTCTTCTAACTATCAGGAAATTTTTCCTTACTTCTAGCTTGGTTCTCTCCTTGATTAGTTTCCATCCATTCCTTCTTGTCCTGACTTCAGGTGCTTTGGAGAATAGGTTGACCTCCTCTTCTTTGTTATAGAGTGAACACCTTTATAGAGTGTGAACATAACAATGCTTTCAGTATGGACTCCAAGCTTATTTCTCAGTCCTAACTTTAGGGGCTGATCTAACTCTAATCACCTGTCTGAGTTTCATATCTATAAATAAAACATGATGTCCTGACAAGGTTCTGATAAGCATAAATGGAGAAACACGAGGTCTGCTAATGATAAATTATTAATTTCCCCAATAAGTATTTCCAGATTAAAATATGTTTCGTTTCATGAAATTTTTTTTATTCAGAAATAAAATTAGTGCTGGTCTTAGTGGCAGCAAGAGAAAAATGTTCAAAATCTTTTCAATGGTTTAAATACAGTGGATAATTATGATAATATGCTATCCAGTTATAGCATGTCTAATAAATCAGCATGTTTATTTTCAAATTTAGCATTGATACTTATAGTTAGAAGAAGGCTGTTAAGTGCTTATGTATTGATAGAAACTGTTTTCCTGCATAATGGGAACCGTTAATAAATGAGAGTCTCTTTTTATAAGATTTCCTATAACCTCATTCTATTTTTTCTTGCCCTCTCTAAACAAGAATTCTTCATTCAGCATGGGTGGCTGGGTTTCACTTTTAGGAAACTATCTGCATTTATTTTAATCTTGCTATAATAAAGAAATTCACAGCTGAGCTAAAAAAAACCTGTTTCTTTAGCAAACTAATAGATTTTGATTTACTGTAATAATGAAAAATGTGGAAATTTAGCATCATTTTTCTTACCACACTCCCTGTTAATTTTCAAAATGTTACTCCTGTGATTGAATTAAAATTGGCCCACTAATGGATTTGGATGGTGTAAGTCAACTTTGATCTGGAAATTTGAGATTCAGAGATTCTTTTTGAGTTTACAGTTCAAGATGCAACCAAAAAACTAATTTGATCTGGGCCATTTGAAAATGGAAAAAAAAATCCATAACATTTAATGTGGAAGATTCATAAAGCTTGCAGCTTTCTTCATTTCCCCCCCCTGCGTAATGGCAGAGTCTCGGAGTCACATTTGACTCAAATATGTATTTTCCTAAGACCATGGAGCTATTTTTTCCCTTCTTACTTCAAATTTTTAGAAAGCATTGATCCCACCAAGTTGTAGCCAGTGTGTTAAAATAAATAATCCCATAGGGAAGTGTTGAACCATTGCATCATTAAAAATCTTGAGAAAATGAAGATATTACTAAAGATCAAAGGGCCTAACATTTACTTTTCTAGACTGGCAAGCTTTTTAGCATGGCTCATTGTCTGGCTATTTATGTTGATATCAGACATCCCTTTCACTCTCCTCCCTTTCACTTTTCTCCACGTATAGAAATAAAAGTGCAATATTCTGTAGAATCCAAATACACAAGAAAAGTCCACTAGATTTTTGCACTGCCTACAAATCTATCAAAAATAATTCAAAGGCAACTCATTTGATTTGATATTTTCAACTGATTCAAAGCTTTTACATTTGGGATTTAAAGAACAAACAATTCATGACAAGTTTGTGGAAGGCCTAATTTTCACTAAATAGGAAATTAAAAATGAGCTTCCTTATTCTTTTTTTCAGATAGAACATCCATAGGAATAAAGGTAGTTTTTCTACTATAATCCACACTCTGGTAATTTCATAGTTAAGCTGTTGCAATAAACTTTATGAAAAAATTGTTTCAAAATGTTGTACAATCTGAAGAAACAATGACTTTGCTTTAAGGTGATGCAGTGGTTAGAATGCAGCATTGCAGGCTGGCTCTGCTCACTGTCAGGAGTTCGATCCTGACGGGCTTAAGGTTGACTCAGCCTTCCATCCTTCTCAGGTCGGTAAAATGAGGACCCAAATTGTTGGGGCCAATATGCTGACTCTGTAAACCACTTAGAGAGGGGCGTAAACCACTATGAAGCTTTGTATACATCTAAGTGCTATTGCTGTTGCTATTAAGAGATGGCAGACAAGGTTAGCAATTTTTGTGTTTGCACTTCCTCATGCTCTGAAGTACTTTTCAAAAGATGCACAGTCATGACATCTATTTTGTAGTATTTCTAATTCAGGGACAGTGAATCTTTTGTTATTTCAGCACCACTCCTGAAAAGGGCAGAAGTAATGTTAGCCAAGTAGCCAAAGAGTTAATCAGATGGAGATGTGAAATCAAGGATCATTTTAAAATCTCAATAACAGTAGTTGCCTTGGGGATCACAGTGTGCTAAACCACAAGATAAAAAGGCCTGACAAAGATTATTGACACTTTTACCTTTTAATGAGAAGCTTGGATTGATTTGGTTGCCCTTCAGCTCTATTCAGTTTGCCTGGTTTTTCACCTGTGATGTCATGATTAACAGAGTCTATACATCTATAACAGTAGTGTCATATTCAAATAATTGCAAAATATGAAGATGTGTTAAGCAAAAGTCAATACTCCTCTGAAATGTTGACTTTAGGTTAAGGATTAGACACTCACACTCACTGAGTAGCATTTTGCATACACAATCACCCTACCTTCCCTTCCAGGCACAAGGAATAATTGGAATAATTTTGATGCTTGATATATAAAATATATAGCATGAGTCTCTAGAATAAATTCTGTAAGATATTTCTATTTCACACTTGAAGATGTGTGTGCTGAAAATTTCTCTCCTGAAAAGTTTATACCATCTACCAATGTAGAATGAGATGGGAAATCTGTGACCAATGGTGGGATTCAGCTGGTTTGCACCACTTGAAACGGTAGCTAATTTTTTGTTGCCCAGGCCCAGAATGGACTTCCGGAAGCAGCATCCACACAGAGAACTGGTTGTTCACATATTTGAATCCCACCACTGTCTGTGACCCTTCAATCCATTAAACTACAGCTCCTAATCCCTGAGCTGTAGTTATGCCGGATGGGTCTGGGGTAAAATGGAATCCAGCAATTTCTAGAGATCTATAATTTTTCATCCTAATAAATCACAGAAGATAGAGTTGCAATGTACCCTACATATGACAACTCAGAAGTAACCATTGTCAACCATATCAGCTTCTCTCAGCATTGCTAGATTGTAACTAAGTTCAACACGCTTTTGAGGACACACTGCTTCTATTAAGAAATTTTTAGTGTAGAAAACTAATGAAGTATTTATGAAAGAATTCCAGAGGGTATTATGTATGAAATTGCAAGCCCTACTTAGAGCAAATTCAGGGTTAGAATTGTTGCATTTTTTCCAGAGGGATTTAACAGGGTTTTCTTTTGTGTGGAAACAATAGTTTCCATCTGTTCCATTATTCTAGTAATGGATAAACCTAGTTTTAGATTCTTTGCTTCTGGCATTGTGAGGACTGTTTCTCACAGTTACAACTAACTTACTACTAAGCACATATAAAATAACAGTTTTCTTAATGATTCAAAAATGTGTTTGGGTATTATCCTTCATTCTCAAAAAGTTCTTGTTAGTACCTAACGAGAATCCCACTTAATTCTATCACTGTTTCACTCAAAATAATATATTAAATAAAAAGAAATATATATTCCTAAATAAAACAAAATCTGCTATCTTTTGGCTACTCTAGAATAAATTTACTTAACTTTGGAAATTATACAGCACTAAAATTAATTACTAAAGGCAATCTGCAGACAAAATATCCCCAGGTTATCAATTTCTTGGATAGTATTGTGGCATTTGCCTCTATTTATAAGCAACTTTTAGAAACTAAATCCATATAATATTGGGGCGATGGTGGTTGCTCAATCAATGTATGTAAGAAAACAATACTATGAATGCTTCAATTTATTTGAGAATATGGAAGCATGAAGTACATAAAGATCAAGTCTTCCTTTTTACATATGAATTTGTGTTATAGGCTATGTAGCTAATTCCATTCTTTAAAATGCTCTCATATACTGTAAGTTAATGGCAGTAACAAATCCAATTTAACATGGAGCATGGCTAAACTCATTTGAAGATAATATATGAAGGATGAAGATCTGAAAAGGAATACATCTGAGCGAATGATCTCTGTGATCACTCTTCACTAGCAAAAGTCCTGGTCATAGTCATGATTTGAAATACATTTAACTGAACTAACTTAAAAGATTCCCATTATTTTTGTTTCCCATTCAGTGTATGTCAGGACTGATATTAGCAAGAAAGAAACAATTCAAACCTAGTTTCTTTATGGGTCTTTACCAGTGGTGGGATTCAAATATGTGAACAACCGGTTCTCTATGTGCATGCCACTTCTGGAAGTCCATTCTGGCTTGGGCAACAAAAAATTAGCTACCGGTTCTGTCAAAGTGGTGCGAACTGGCTGAATCCCATCACTGGTCTTTACACTACGAGTAGAACTTTTTTGTAGCTTCCATGTGTCTCTCATACATTTAACAAATAATAAACATAGCCATGAAATTCCATTCTATTGGCCAGTGGTTTGCCACATATAAACATTATATAAGAGAAAATATACATTTTCTATGACCTATGCAGTAAAGACCACGTTAATATGCAAAGCTTTTGAGTACTTATATAGTCACAGTGTTTAGAATTAAACTTTGGGTACATTAGAAATAGTTCTAGGGAGAAAACGAGTAAAAAATACTGTGCCATTCTCAGATATGAAATAATTTCTTTTAAGCTCTAGGTTTAACTTTTCTAATTAATTAAAAGAACCTGCACGATAAACGAGGAACTCAAAAATTCACCTTATGTTCCTTGATGGTGAAATTTAAAACAAAAACTTTTCCAGAGACTTGGCATACCCCAGAAACTTATAGAAGAAGATAGTCAATGACACTCTAATAAATCAGACAATTCAATGTTTAAGTATTCTAGGATGTAATATAAACGCCCCTGCTCTGGTTTATGTTTTTGACATTCAAAGGAAAGTGTAGGCTCTTGGAGAAGAAAAGAAGCATGGAGGCATAAGTGAATCACGTTAGTGATTCATCAGAAAGTTTCCAGGATCACATATCTTATATAGTCATCTTAGTCCTTGTTAGTCCTTGTTCTTGTCAAAGGGCTTCCTTTGAAAGTTACCAGGAAGGTCCAAAATGTGATGGCACATGCAATGACATGTGTCCCAGGTTTATTGAACACAGGCTTTACATGGCACAGGGTCTAATATTATCTGTCCATCCTACCAGATTAGATAGGGTGGTCATGCTCTTAATTCTGTCCCTTAAGTGCAGGTAGTCCTTGACAGTTCATTTAGTGACCATTCAAAGTTACAACAGCACTGAAAAAAGTAACTTTTGACCATTTTTCTCACTTGTGGCCATTGCAGCATCCCCATGGTCATGTGATCAAAAATCATGCTTGGCAATTGACTCATATTTATGACGGTTGAAGTGTCCTGGGGTCATGTGGGGTCACTTTTTGGAACTTTCTGACAAGCAAAGTCAATGGGGAAGACAGACTCACTTAGCAATTGTGCTACTGACTTAACAACTGCAACTGTGGCAAGAATGGTCATAAAAACAGGGCAACTCATTTAACAACTGTTTCACTTAGCTCAGTTGTGGTTTTAAGTCAAGGATTACCTGTATTGCCATTTATGGGATCTGGCAAATGTGACAGCCCCTCTCCCCTAACTTTTTCCTCAGGTGCTAGGATATAAGATGGATGAGAGGATTTAATGAAGGACTGCATGTGGAAGCTTAACCTTGGTCCTAGGTTTGTAATGTTTATGTTTTTAACAGATTAAATAGAATTTAATAGATTAATAGTATTATGTTGTTTAATTATTGATGGTGTTTTAATTGTTAATTGGGAGCCACCCAGTCTTCAATATAAGATGGGTGGCTAATTAACTAAATAAATGAAATGAAATGAAATATTAGAATCTTCCCATGTCATATACTGTATATATTCCCTCTATTATTCTCTCTTTAGACCAGGGGTATCAAACTGCCAGCCCTCATAGTGAAACCGCGCCCACCCCATTGCCGGTAATGGCAAAAAAGTTGTGATACGTCACGACACGTCACGTGACGTTGCGAGTTTGACACCCCTGCTATATTGGTACAGCTTGGCATCAATATGTGTCTTTTCATATTTTTCCTTTTTTTGTTTTTGTTTTAGCAACATGGATTTGACTCATTTATCAATTAAATGCCAGAGTTTTATAAGGCTGATCTCAAGACAAAAAAAACACACAACCTAGATACACATTTTTGTAATCTATGTTGCTGATAACATTTATCGTTAGAATTGTTAAAAGAAAATGAAAGATCTAACTTACATCTTTGCTTTAAAAATGTACCTGCAGACTGAAGCATAAAACTTGTAAGAAATATTCTCTCTGACCTTAACCAATGATCCACTTAATTTATGCCTTTGAGCACAAAGGCTGATAGCCGTTATTTTTAATAATAATCTTCTGAGACACAGATGCACAATGAACATAGAATTGGTTTCCCCAAAGGGATCTTCCACCTGTCTTACATGAACTAAAGTAATATATAGACATTTGGGACCTATGCCTCTGGACAGTCATGAAAATGAATCCAGAAACTTAGAAAATGTATCTCTGGACTTAATACTAAAAAAGCATGGGCGATTTTTTTTTTCTTAAAGAAATACCCATCATTTTATTATTATTTCAGTGACCATTTTGTTTTCCTTCATTGATAATATAGTTGGTCTTATTAAGTATAAATTTTATTTATTTATGAACCTGAATTTAGGACAAGTTAAAAATCAGGAGCTGTTTTTCACTTTTAGTCTTCCCAATTCAAGTGTGGATTTTATTATCTGTTTCTCCAAGAACGAATTTCACTTCCCTCCCAAAAATATGAATTCAGAATTATTTGGTGTGTTTTCCTAATGAATATTTCTGTGCGTTTAGTCACTTGTCTAACACAGAACTCATTTTACTGAAGCTAATTTTAATTATGGCAGGACAATGCTAATGAAACAACCTCATTGAGAATTGACTATTTGAAAGATGTCTCTTGGCACAACCATAAAATCAATCTATGTGATATGGGTCTGATCTTGAAGGTAATTAAATCCAGCTAGTAATTTATGGACCAATAGCAGGGGACAGTAAATAGAGGATAACCTAATTTGTGATGGCCCAACATTTTGATGTATGTAGTCCATACCAAATCTAGCACGTGAAACTGGTAGATGTAAGAAATTGAGTTCCCTGAGATTAATGTAGATAGCTCCATATGGATTTCCTAGAATTGAATTTACTAGCTTTCTTTCTGAAGGTTCAAAAATAATCCCAATGTACCCAAATGACAGCAGTAATACATACCAGTCATTTACATGCTATGGTTGGAATTTGCCTCAATCTCCATCAATAATACCATTTTTCGCCTTTTCTAAATACAAGCAGAGTGATCCAAAACCTGACGCTAGATTCAGGACTGTTTAACTCACCTTCTAGAGCAGGGGGTCTTCAAACTTGGCCCTTTTATGACTTATGGACTTCAACTCCCAGAATTCATCAGACAGGCTCGCTGGCTGAGGAATTCTGGGAGTTGAAGTCCACAAGTCATAAAAGGGCCAAGTTTGAAGACCCCTGTTCTATAGCCGTGGTGGCGAACCTATGGCACGGGTGCCAGAGGTGGCACTCAGAGCCCTCTCTGTGGGCATGCGCGCTGTCGCCCCAGTCCTAGGCCTTCAGCTGGGTTTTATAAAACTTTTTCGCTTTAGGCCTCCATTGCCATGTGCAAAAAAAAAAAAGGTTCAATCAGTCAATTTTAATTTCTCGGGGGAAAAAAAGATCTTGCAAAGTTGGAATTGATTGATTGAACTTTTTAATCCCACCCAGTCTGCCATTACTACTGCAGCCATGCCAACCCAATGGGCCACCCCCCATGGGCCACCCCCAGCCAATGGGCCACACCCACCCGGCACCCGATGATGCATAAGTGGGTTTTGGGTTGCAGTTTGGGCACTCGGTCTCTAAAAGGTTCGCCATCACTGCTATAGGTGATATCTGTCATGTCACAGATTTTCCTGGCTCATTTAGCTCTGCCTTTTATCACCTATACCGTATCCCAAAATTCTCCCAGTTGCTGTATTTAAGATCATTTGAGCAAGAGAGAATGTTCCTCCCCATGACTAAAAGGAGCTGTAGACACTATTGAACATGGACTGGGATGATGTTTTTATTTATTTATTTTCCCCCTGCTTAAGGGTAGTCAACCTAGTCAAATGAGTAGATGGGAAACTGTACAGCATTTTGCAAGGCTGGATTGTAAGTTAATTACTTGTAAGATTAAATTTTCAATGGAGGAAAACACAGGACTAAACCTATGAGTATTAATGCATAGCAGTGCTTAATACATGACTTTTAAGAACAAAATCTGTTATGTAGTAATAAAACAAACCAATGAAGTAAAACGCAGTTGTGAAAAGATTTGAGCAGAGGAAAAATGCACCACAGCTCTGAATTTATGGTTTGACAGAGTCCAGATAAGGAAGCCATAGAATTTATGCTAATAAAAGATAAGAACATAGACACAAAAGGAAGAAAAATTAAAGTTTGAGGAAAATAGCTTTCCTGATTGTCTCTTGCTAATAGGAAGGAAGGAAGGAGTTGGTTGGTAGATGAGAAAACTCTTACCCATACAAATTTTAACAAAACATTACAGCAAACAATCCATTTAATATGCTGCACATTGATGAGAACCAAATCTGAATCAGACTAAATCACCCTGGTTCAACACAAAGGAATAGGTTGCTGAATTTGCAACAATACATACCCTTCTATAATTATTTCTATCATATAGAATTAAAGAAGATTAACACAGAGCAGCTAGTTTCCACCAGATTGCTATATTATTATGCACACATTGTTGTGGGTCTTCATATAGGCTACATTCGTCAAACTAAATGTACTTGCTTTCAAGCACCAGTGAATCAGGGGAAGCACGAGGCAGTGAAAGCTCCTTTATGCTCACTTGATTTCAGTTTAGTAGCAAAGGCTTAAATATATATCACAAAGTAATTTCTCTCTTGACCAGTGCAAGTCAGGAAATCAGTGACTCTTTAGATGTGGTTGGATTCCAATCCTATCAGTCCCAGCCCTCATGGACAATGCTCACGGCTGATAATATGAGATATCTAGAGCGGTTTCACACTCTTATAGCCTGGAAATGATAACTCTTCAGAGATAGCCAAAGCTGTGGACACAAGAGACTGTTTGCTTAATCTGTAGCACCATGGTTCTTTTAACAACAATTTATTGAACAAGGCAGAGTTTGTTGGATTTTAACAAGGCAACGCTATAAATCATGATTTACAAACCATTGTGAGCCAGGTTGGTCTAGTGGTTAAGGCATCAGGATAGAAATCAGGAGACTGCTAGTTCAGGTCCCTCCTTAGGCCTGAAAGCCAGGTGGGTGACTTTGGGGCAGTTGCTCTCTCTCAGCCCAACCTACCTCACAGGGTTGTTGTTGTGGAGAAAATAGGAGGACAAAGGAGTATGTTCGTCACCTTGAATTATGTATAGAAATAATAAAGGCAGGACCTAAACTAAATAATAGTAGCTTAGGTCTCAAGTTAGAGAAAAGCACACAAAAAAATCCACTTCGTAGCTTAGCATGCCGTGTGAAGTTAAGGCAGAGAGAACAAAGATACAGAGTCAATAGGAAGGAACGGAGAAACCAAGCAAACAATTTGTTCCGTCAATAGCAGTAAAAGCTCTTGGTATATAAACAGTTGCTTTTCCCTGTGAAAATGAATTCTCTTAAAATCTAGTGCTAGGTCCAGAGGTTCAGGTCTTAATTTTTATTTTCATAGTATTGAAACCATTTGCAAATGGACCGAGTGGAGGAAAGAATTCTGGGATTGGAAGAATTGTTTCAACTTTTCTGGGCCAGGCTCAGAGTCTTGTCTGCCTAATTTACTCTCAAAAATAGAAAGACGTAATAATTTAATAAAAAGAAACAAGTACCCATCCTCTGAATGTCTTCTGGGATTGGAAGAATTGTTTCAACTTTTGTGGGCCAGGCTCAGAGTCTTGTCTGCCTAATTTACTCTCAAAAATAGAAAGACGTAATAATTTAATAAAAAGAAACAAGTACCCATCCTCTGAATGTCTTTTGATAGCCACGGGAGAATGCAGTTAGAGCCAACGTTATTCTACTGTTGGGCAAGCAGATAGATCTATGTGAGCAGAAAATTTTTTTTTTAACTAGATTTTTATCTTGCCTTTATTTACATACAATTCAAAGTGGTGAACATACCAATACTCCTTGCTCCTTGTTGGTTGAAGTGATCCAAAAAAGGAAAGGATTTTTTTCACCTTTGAAATTTCAGGCATTATTATTGTTGTTGTTGTTGTTGTTGTTGTTGTTGTTATTATTATGGATCATCGCACAGTCAGCCAGATGTTCAGACTGGATTTGGCATTTTGTCTACCTATCGAGTCCTTACCCAGGACCTGGGATAGGCAGATGTGGATATTTGATGGTATTACAGATATTGTCGCAGGATGGAAGCAGTTTCTAGTAAGGCTGCCTTTTGCAATTGACTAATAGCGAATTTGTCAATGCCAATGGTGTTCAAGTGGTGCTCCAGTTGTTTTGGGATTGCACCCAAGTTGCCTATTACTATTGGTACTACCCTTGCTTGCTTTTGCCACAGTCTTTCTATTTCTATTTGTAGGTCTTTGTATTTTGTTATCTTCTCCAGTTCTTTCTCGTCTACTCTGCTGTCTCCAGGCACTGCCATGTCCACTATCCAGACTTTTTTGTCTTTCTTATTGACAATTGTTAAGTCTGCGGTGTTATGTTGCAGGTGCTTGTCTGTTTGAATTCTGAAGTCCCACAGCAGTTTAATTTTATCATTTTCTATGACTTTCTCTATTTTATGATCCCACCAGTTTTTGCTTACAGGCAAATGATATTTCTTGCAGATCTTCCAATGCACCATTGTTGCTACTTTGTCATGCCACTGCTTCTATTATTATTATTTTTATTATTTTTATTATTTTTATTATTATTATTATTATTATTATTATTATTATTATTATTATTATTTCTAACTGCTAAAACCTAAAAAACATAACATCTCTCTTAGTTAACTTGCTGTCCTGGGAGATTGGAATTAGGTGGTTTCTCCACAAAAACAAAGAACTTCTGAGGAAAAAGTATTTAAAATGTACAAGGCAAACGACCAAAGATTCTTTTCTTATTTAATGGTAATTTGGAGTTTGTTGATGTATGGGCATATAAAAATGGCAACTCAAAAGAATACTGTATATTTATTTTTTCTGAAAGACAGATCCTTGTAACACTTTCTGGTCCTATTTTACAGGTTAGACAAGCCATATTTTGAGAAGGGGTCTAGTATCCTCAGTTTATCAAGCCTTGTTATCTTAAGGCTTTTTTATATTACAGCCAAAAAGCTGCTTGATCTCCATGAGTAAACCACTAGGAATGAAGTCAGTTTAAGAAATGCCTTTCAGGATTTCAGCTTCTTCCTCCCCTTTAACCATGGTGAAGATGAGATGTCCACTTATCACGGCCTCTGATTGGTGGATTCTCCCGTTACTTTATCCCTCCCACTACTCCTGGGAAAGCAAGCACCAATCATTTTCCATGCATGGGTTTTTGAGAACAGAGAGTTTCCACTGACAGACCTTTTTATGAGCCGTTCTCTAATGACTCTTCCTTATACCTGATATTTCTACAAGCAGGGGCAGCTATTGTTTTACTATTTTTCCTGTCTTTTATCAATTAAGAAAGCAAGAGTTGCACAGGTTTTCCTTAAGGAATGTAATGCCAAGAATTAGGGTAGAATACAGAAATTGTAAAAATAGAAATCCTGTCCTCTTTTATTAGCAAATCCGTTAATAACAGGAACTCTCTGAAGCTTTTGAATTTCTTTTCTTCTAAGATGTTTGCGTTTGGGGCCAAAGACTCTTTGATAAATCAGTAAGGATTTCTCCCATCTGCTGTTTGTATCTAGAGAGATCCTTCCTTCTCCATCAGACTCAACAAAATTTCTTCGCAGGCTAGGAGAAACTGGCAGGACTCTTGTCAGTTTGATTTGGTTA
>NW_015390461.1:4463-6175 GCF_001527695.2 Protobothrops mucrosquamatus | reverse complement strand
TTAAAAAGAAAGAAATGTTTCAGGATGACATCACTGTATCTGTAGGGCAGGGTAGGGAAATAAATGAAATGAAATTTTATCATTATTTTTGTTTTTAGGTTGGAAGGAGAAGCTGGAAGGACTTTAGTCAACTGTACCTAGTTAAAAAAAAACTCTATTATTTCAGCAGTCCACATGTTGTGGTAACCTGGTTGTGCAGTTTAGTTGCTAGCATCATCTAAAGCTGCTCTCTGGTTTTGTCACCCTCTGGGTGTAACAATGTAACAATGCCTAGAACTTCCTTTGGTGAGATGGGTGGCATATAAATTTAATTAATAAATAAATAATTTGCAAGCAGAAAAGGGGCAGGGCTCATGTCACAGTGCAATGTTGCTGGCATCACAGTTCTGTGTACCGTGTGGGGAAGTTTCTTGACTTTTGGATCCACTTCTTTGCCCTTAGCTTAATATTATTTGCATGTCTTTGGTTTTCTTTGCTTCACTATCTTTGGGCTGTCTTCATGCCCTTCCCCCCTTTTGGGTTCCAATTTTGAGCTGCCTCTTGAATAAGACTATAGATTATTTTCTTCTAGTACTGGCCACGCTTGCCAGCTTGGAAGATCTTAGAACATGTTTGGATTTCCATGCTACGGTTAGTTTTGGTTTATTGGACTGGCATAATATGTACTTATAGAGGCAGAGTTCATAAAACACACTAAACTAGATTATCACAGAGCATCCTTCCTTCTGCACTGAGATTTCTGATATTATTTTCTCAGATGTGGAAAACCATCAATTCTTTTACTTCTCATTAGAGAGCTCTGTGAAACTAATAAGCATCTAGCTGTGAAGTCACCTGAAGGGAAAACCATAACATTCTATAAGAAGATAAAATCGTTTTAAAATTAATTGTAACCAATGTCTTATTTTTATGCAAGAAAAATCATATTTAGGTTTTTGATTATTTCTATATTGTTTATCTTCTTTTCTAAACTGTATTTGGCTTTCTGAGCTTTTGGAAAAATGCAGTACCTAAACTGAAAATGATGTGTTTTAAGAAAAGGAATTTCTGAAAATCCACTGCAAATGTGCCAAGTAGCAGAAGGTTATTAGAAAGGCAGATTTAAAATGATTGTGAAGCGTATTACATGCTTGAAATGAAAGATAAATATAATTCCTGCAAATAAAAATCCTTTCTCCATCCCAAAGAGTTAATTAGAAATCAGGGATTTTTAATGGTAAATCCAAGGAGAGAGAAGGGACACAAAGCACTTGTCCCTAAAGATCATTTTCAGATGTATGCTACCAGATAGGTTGGAAGGGCTGTGAAAATAATTATTTTTACGAATTTGTTAGTAGGCCTGTGTGCATATCAGCCATCATCCTATTTGAGCTTCAAAGGAGGTTTGATTAGATGCAAATTTATGATCTGAAATTTGAAGACAATACGTTAGCAGTTAATAGAAGCTTTAACCATAAAATGGAATAAGAAACCACATACAAAAAAATGTTTGCACGCAATTTATTGGATTTTTGATGGGGCTGGAGATGGGATGGAATAAAAATACTAGCCATGATAAATCCTCCCAAAAAGTAGGAAAAGTAGACCCTCCCAAAGTGAGAAATATCAGCTAGATACCTTTGAGAGTTTCATGACAATATGCTTTGTAAATATTCCCTCTGCATCTCTTTTAAGGCAGAGATACCAGACATGAACAGAAAGCACAGCAACTT
>NW_015390461.1:0-4131 GCF_001527695.2 Protobothrops mucrosquamatus | reverse complement strand
GATGGGGCTGGAGATGGGATGGAATAAAAATACTAGCCATGATAAATCCTCCCAAAAAGTAGGAAAAGTAGACCCTCCCAAAGTGAGAAATATCAGCTAGATACCTTTGAGAGTTTCATGACAATATGCTTTGTAAATATTCCCTCTGCATCTCTTTTAAGGCAGAGATACCAGACATGAACAGAAAGCACAGCAACTTCTAAACCGATAAAGGAAAATATCTGTAGTTCGGGGTTGAAATCAGAGGTCCTTGGTGCTCTCTCAGCTTGATTATTTTCTTGCAGACTAGTTTTTTGTAAACTAGCTAACATCATCAGTGTTAATAAGTTCCACCAACACTGACAGGGCAAGCCATCAGAATATGTACTAAAAAGTAAGCTCTTACTAAACACTGAAGAGACTACCCAAGTTCATTATTCCCAAGCACTACTAGTATTAACACTACTACTAGGCTATGTGGCTTGTTGATGTGGCATGCGACCTTATACCCATTTTGTGCAAGAAACAGATAAGTAGCAGGGGAAAATGGATTTCGCCCACCCCCTCCCCAAATTAAATGAGAAAAGTGGGCATAATAAAAGGAGAATAAAACAATGCTCCTAAAGGCTGTAGAACTGTAAAGAATGGACACTGCTACATGCCAAAGAAGTAGATTGAGATAGGGATAAACAGGTATGGATGTAAGAAAAAAATAAATCACCCAAGAAGGAAGGATTTAGAAAAAATGAAGGAGTGGAATAGATCTGAGACGCTTTCTTTCTGTTTGTCCTTTTTCAAGGGTGACTTCCTAAGCAAAATCTGGAAAAAGAATGAGACATAAAAAGCGGCCATCCCAAATGCTCTTAGGGGCAAGAAGGAAATAGTAAAATTTATGGCTAGTTATTCATGCTAATATCAGAAAGCTCCCCCCGCTCCCATTTTTGTCCATCTATCAAAGGAAAGCTGCAAAGATGAATGAGAGGCTTCACATTTCTCCAAAGAAACAGATTTAATTCAATGCCATGAAATGTTCCAAAGATACAATTCAGAGAGAGAATTTGATCCAACCTTCTTCAAATAAAATAAATAACACACAGCCCTGTTTGGTAATAGCCTACATAATGTTGTGAGTTCATAAAGTTCTTTATGAGTCAAGTAATTAGAACACAGAAGAGAGATCCTTTTATCCTTGTCTTGTATAATAAGGCTAATTGGTTTTGAATATTTATACAGCAGTCTGGAAAGAATCCTAATTAATGTAGAGCTAATTCCATCACGTCACACAACAGATATACTTTCAAACCTGTATATATTCTAATGTTTTAGTGCAGGACACAGAGAAATACTGCAGTCATATATAGCATGACTTTTAAATCACATGATGTTTAGCGACTATAAAAAGTGCAGAACCTATTATGAAGATTGTCCAACTTAAAGGAAAATAGAAATGAAAGTTCCACATATGCCTTTAATAATAAGACATTGATCATAAGTAGTGCTTTTTTTCTAAAAAAAAAAAAAAAGGTGCCGGAACTCACATACGTCATACAACCTGCCTTGCCTACCCTACAAGGTTCCATCCAAAAAAGGTGCCGGAACTCCGTTCTGGGCGTTCTATGAGAAAAAAAAAGCCCTGATCATAAGAATGTGAGAGATATAATCTCAGATTTGCTCACTGCCCACTTTTTTTTAAAAGTCCTTACGCTGAAGCCAGGTTGGTATAACATCTTCCATACCTTGGATTATAAAAATAAGTGACAGATCCTGAAATATAAATGAAAATATATATTTGAAATATATATGAAATATATATGAAAAACTACTTGAGGCACGTCATGGTAAACAAAATGCAATGTGCCATAGACAATAGTAAACATAAATAGCTGAACCCTGGTGTAGCTATGGGTGAGCCTCTCTGTATCCAGGAATTTATCATCTGTGATCTTGGGTGAGTTGCATTACTCTTGACAGACCACCCGTATAAACTGGGGGTCCTCTTGGACTCAGGGCTCCTGCTTGAAGAGCAGTTGGCAGCTGTGGCTAGAAAAGCCTTTGCTCAAATTCATTCAGTTATCCCCTTTCCAGGAAAGGGAGGCTGTCATGCCCTGGTCATCTCTTGACTGGACTATTGCAAGGCACTTCACCTTGGGCTATCCTTGAAAAATATACAAAAGCTTCAGCTGGTGCAGAATGCAAGCAATTCTAGATGCACAAAAAAAGGGTGCATGTAACACCTTTGTTCCACAAATTGCACTCTGGGTGCCACTTTGCTTCCAAGTCCAATTCAAGGGGATGGCTGTGACCTCTAAAGCCCTATACGGCATGGGGCCAGGCTACCTATGGAACCATCTTTGTCTCATTATATCGGCACAGTCCGTTCAATCAGGCAGTGAAAGTATGTTGCAGACCTTATCAGTTAAAGAATTCCAACTGGAAGGTCCAGGAAGAAACTCTTCTCTCCCTTTGCCCTGCCCGGTGGAATATCCCCCCCCCCCCCATGGAGGAGAGATAGGCCCTCACTCTAACCCCCACAAAGGAGTTAAAACATGGCTCTGCAGCCTCATGGGGGACCTCAGAAGAGCCTGCAGCCATGGAGCTGGTGGTGTCCTGTTAGTCCTCCCTTCACCTTTTAAATTAATTTTAACATATTTTAATCATCCTTGCCTTCTTCTAAATTCTAAATTTCCTAAATTTTTAAATTTTGTATGCTCTTTTTATATTTTAACATTTTATTGAATATCACCCAGAATTCCTTCTTTGAGGAAGATGGGCAGTTTAAAAAATGTGAAAAATAAATCAATAAATGTTTTGGTAAATATTAAAATAGTAGTAACTAGTAAAGCATGTATTTATATACATGCATTTGTTTATGCATATGCGTTTACATATACAGAAACATATGTTTATATAACAAAACAACAACAACAACAACAACAACAACAACAACAATAATAATAATAATAATAATAATAATAATAATAATAATAATAATAATAATAATAATAATAATAATAATAATAAAAATTTGGGAGGGACCTTGGAGATCATCTAGTCCCCTGCTCAGGCAGGAAACTCTATACCAGGGGTAGGCAACCTTGGCTCTTTTATGACTCGTGGACTTCAACTCCCAGAAGTCCTGAGCCAGCATGGCTCAGCTTAGAAACCTCTCTCTTTTCCCTCAGCATGGCTGGCTCAGGAATTCTGGGAGTTGAAGTCCACAAGTAATAAAAGAGCCAAGGTTGCCTACCCCTGCTCTATACCATTTCAGACAAATGGTTGTCCAGTCTCTTCTTAAAAATTTCAAGTGTTGGAGCATTCATAGCTTCTGGAGGCAGGTTGTTCCACTAATTAATTGTTCTAACTGTCAGAAATTTCTCCTTAGTTCTAGGTTGCTTCTCTCTTTGGTTAGTTTCCATCTGTTGCTTCTTGTCCTGCCTTCAGGTACTTTGGAGATTAGCTTGACTCCCTCTTCTTGTAGCAACTCATAAGATGTGTGTGTGTGTGTGTGTGTGTGCGCGCGCACAAATCCTTTAGACACTTTTTGCTGTAGTTTCTTTTATAACTTCATTCATATTCATTCAGACTATAGTTTTGATTAGTCTAAGAAATAACCTGTTGAAACTAAACTTTAAAAAGGGTCCAACCATTGTTATAATAAACACCAGCACCATTTTATTTTTTTTGCTGTAAATCTAATGAACATATTTCAGTGTGTGTCAGTTACAGGCACATTTCAGACAAGGTCAAAAAACATAATTTTAATTTTAATTTAATTTAACATGGATTTATATGCCGCCCTTCTCCCTATAGGACTCAGGGCGGCTTACAGCATATTAAAACACTTAAAACATCATCCCCCCATAAAAACCTGTTAAAAACCAAATATTTTTTTCGCTGTATGATTAGTTAAAATTAAATTAAGAATTGTCCCTGTTTAAAAATTCTCCCTAGGCGAGATTGTTACCCCTTGGCTTAAAGTTGTAACTTTGACATATTTTTTCTTTGGATTTATGGAAAGTTTTGGTGATTATTTTTTTCTTTTTAACGGAGAGAATTTTGGATTTGGATTTTGGATTTTCCCCCCCTCTTTTTTTTTTCTTCGAGGCTTGGATTAAGGAAGTTTGAAAATTGGTTTTGCTTAATGGAATCTCC
>NW_015390460.1:76208-111230 GCF_001527695.2 Protobothrops mucrosquamatus | reverse complement strand
CCAGGGAAAAAGAAACGGAAGTGAATCTTTTCCCTCCAAGTTAATTGGAAGATGTGAATCATGACCCCAAAATAGGGGAGGGGAAATGCCTGGAATGTTATGTGCAAAGGAAGGGAAATTCAGATCTTAGCATCCACCATGCTGTGCTGACACTCTGTAATACTAATAAAAGCTTTTTAGGTTAAAAAAAATGCCTGAAAGTTCTTTGAAGTGTTTCGTTAATCAGACACATGACAATATCATCTAATAAACATTTTAGTAATGATCTATTACTTCTGTTGGTCTCTAGCCGTCCCTGTTCCTAAGCCTTGGCTAATGAATGCTCCAGGAGTTATCTAATACACGTTCTATTTGCTCCAGGCCAGGGGTCCCCAACCTATGGTCCGTGGCCTGGTACCAGGCCATGGCCTGTTGACCACCAGGCCCCAGAAATAGCTGGCTAGCCCCGCCCCACTCGCAGTAGCACCACCACGCAGGCACTAGCGGCTCCATTTGCAGATGTGCGGGGATGCTAGCAACACCGCCAATGTCACGCAAGCACCACCAGCCTGTGGGCACATGCAAACCATTTACTCATGCAGGCAGGCGTGAGCACGTGTGCCATGGCACATGTGGCCCACTTGTGTGTGCATGCACATGCTAGTGCCACTGTTGTGCATGCACCCATTTGCGCATGAGCGTGCGGAGTCATGCGAGCACACATTTCCCTGTTGCTCCATTTCCTTTGGATCGCCAAGCCGAAAGATTTGGGGAACTCTGCTCCAGGCCATCCCTATTCCTAATGTCTAACTGAGGTCTGGAGGATATCTAAGTCATTGTTAGCCACCTAGAATGGCTACATTCTCTGTGAATAAACATTCTTTTTTCTTGTCAGACAGACTCCACAATTACAGGTATCCCAGCCTTGCTTCCTTTTAACCAACATGTTACTCAGGTAGTTGATTTTACCTTACAGGCCTGTTGATTGACTGGAATTGATTTATACTGGCTGTATGGAAAACAATACATAGATCAGGACAGGCAGAAAACACATTGGAAAGTGACATTTTTCACCCACATAGGCACTGAAATTTAATTCTCATTTGAAACGTGCAGGAGTCTGAATTTTGCAGTACCGTCTGCCAGCAAGTAAACAAATATATTAAGAGAAAGTGTGAAAGAGAGTCAAAAATAATGTACCCAAATGCTTCATATTTAAAAAAAAGGCAGGGGAAGGCAGAATTGCAAACAAAAATGCTTCTTGTGCCTCAAGAAGGTTGTCTCTGTGCCACAGGAATGCCCTCAGCCTGTCCCCCAACTTCCTTGCTTCAAGCAGCTTCATTTAGGAGATGGGGGGGAGTTGATGATAAAAAAAAAATTAAAGAGAGATCCAAACCTAGAAGAAATCCAATCTGCAGATAAGGAGGGATTTCCTGAACGTAAGAACAGTTAATCAGTGGAAAAACTTGCCTCCCAGAGTTATGGGTGCTCCATCACTGGAGGTTTTTAAGAAGAGATTGGACAGCCGTTTGTCTGAAATGGTATAGGGTCTCCTGCTTGGACAGGGGGTTGGACTAGAAGACCTCCAAGGTCCCTTCCAGCCCTACAATTCTGTTTTATGATGCATTTGTGCTCCAGTGATGTCATTGGCAACTTGGGGTCCCTTGCTCATCTGTTGATGTCCTGTAGCATGAAATGCCAGCCTGGCCTAAGCCTACTGATCTAAGACAGCTCCATATTAGGATAGGGCAGTGATGGCAAACCTTTTAGAGACCGAGTGCCCAAACCACAACCCAAAACCCACTTATTTATCGCAAAGTGCCAGGGCCGTATCAGCATTGTGGTGCCCTCAAGGGGGTGGGCGGGCGTAGCCCACTGGGTGGGCATGGCTGAGGTGGTCACGGCAGACTTAGTGGGCATGGCCGGGCTGGGCATGGCAACCTTGATGTTGCTCGTGGGCAGGATTGGGGGAGATCCAGGGGGTCTCTGGTGGGTGGGGCGGTGGGCAGAAGGCTCGTCCTACAGGGTGAGGCAGGGGGTAGGGCAGGGGTGCCATTGCTGCAGGGCAAGGCGAAGCAGGGACAGCTGCTGCCTGACACCATCAGCCCCCATACATAGAGTCCAGCAAGCGCATGGGGGCATGCTCTACCACCTCTACTTGAGCTTGTTAACCAGCTGCTTTGTCTCCTTTGCGCTGGGTGGGGCTGCTCCGGGTGCCAGCGGTGGCCTAATGGGCCTATGGGAGCTGGCAGCGGCAGCAGCAGGCGTGCCCACAGAGAGAGCTGTGAGTGCCGCCTCTGGCACATGTGCCATGGGTTTGCCATCACTGGGGTAGGGGGTCCCAGTTACAAAGGTGTCCATGAGGGTGCAGTTGAGGCCAGGGGCATTTTTCCCCACAGAATTCCCATAAAAATGGGGTGTGGGCCTCCATAATATGGTCAAGACCACCATATTGACAATTTTACACACACGTACGAGCATTCCCATTTCACAAGCCCTTTGACCAGCTCAAAGCACAGTTTGAATGCTGTAACAGGACCGACATTTGTAGACGGTGCCATAATTCTTGTTTTCCAGTGACATTGACAGCTTGTTGAACAGGTTATTTTGCTCCGAGGCAAGGTAAAACTGGGAGGGATTTTGTCTATAGAGAAATGAAAACATGGGGACATTTATCTATTGAAGGAAACACATCAACAATAGGCTGAACTCACATAATTCACTCAGCCGTGTGACTGGTTTGTTGTTAGTTGTACATGACGAGTTCTAACCAGGACACAAAAGCTCCCTCCACAAACTACAATTGAAGAATGTCTTTCTTTGCATTATATCAGGAATCTGGTAGCACCTTTTCCAACTTACAAATGTTATTAACATAAATAAGCTTTCGTGTTCAAGCTTGCAAAAGTGCCTTTTAGTAAATGTTGTTGGTCAGGAAAAATCCTACTGTATTGTACTTAATTTTTTTGCCTCTAAGATTAGCACAGTTCTCCTCTAAAGGTAAGGTGACCAACCGTCCTCCTTTAGGGAGGACAGTCCTCCTTTTGTGAGTTCTGTCCTCCCTCGAAAAGTGTCCTCCTACATGTCCTCCTTTTCGATATTTGAAGACGAATCTGCAGGGCTTTTTTTTTTTCTCATAGAACGCTCAGAACGGCGTTCCGGCACCTTTTTTTGATGGTTTTTTTTTCAACTTTTGCATGAGCTGTGCTACTCCCCGTATTGGCTTTCGAAAGCCAATAGGAATTGCTGCTGAGCGCACCAAATTGCTGCTGAGCGCGGCCGACAAACTTTGCACATGTAAATTGTCTGCAGCGAAGGTCAATTTACAGGAACTTTGCACCCCTCCCTGCTACCCAACTACACCATCTCCTAGTTAGTCCCGAAGATACCTGGAGGAGACTGGAGTGGCGACGCCACGGTAACTTTCTCTTGATCTTTGGCCCTGCTAGGGCAATAATGGCTGCGGGCGCAAGAGACAGGGGCGGCGGGGCTGCTGCAGGCGGGGGTGTGAGGGGCGGCGGCGGCCGGCTGCCTCCCCGTGCTGTGGGAGCCGCGGGGCCCGCTCTGCATTTATCATATTATAGTGTATTCTGTATTATTGTTGCAATGAATAAAATGTTTCTTTTATGTACGATATTTTTTTTTCCTTCAATTTATTTGTGTCCTCCTTTTCATTGTAAAAAAGTTGGTCACCTTACTAAAGGAGCTTCACTTTAGCGAGGATAGGATTTGCCTCACTAAATTCTTGAAGATGTTCAGAATTTCAATTGGAGACATTTACAAGTTTCATTTGTGTAAAAGAGTTGGCTGCTTGTTTCACAAGCCAGAGTCAGCCATGAAAAGGAGTCATCCTGGCTTACTTAGCCAACTTACTTACTTGTTTCCCTTCCATCTTTTTTTACAAGTGCCCAGATGGCATCTCAAAATATCTTAGCAGCAGTAAAGGACTATTTTTCTCAGTGGGTTTGTAGGAGTGTGTTTTTTGTTATTATAGAGCGTGTTTTTGAGGATATGTTTTTCATGTTGTATCTGGGAGTTGTGATTAAATCGTGTGGGTTGCCTGCATATATTTGTACAGCGTGTTTTTCCTTCAAACTGGACCCGGTTCCCAACTTGCAAAAACTGTGTGAAATTCCAAGTGGGGCCCTTCCCAGCCCCACCACTGAGCTTTTTTCAGCAAAGTATCCCTTGAACCTGAGAAGTTTTCCTTGGAGTTAATTATCCAAGCAGATCCAAAACACCCTGGCTTTGACTGTTCTGTTGTATTCAATGGTGAACNGCTCAGGCAGGAAACCCTATACCATTTCAGACAAATGGCTGTCCAGTCTCTTCTTAAAAACTTCCAGTGTTGGAGCATTCACCACTTCTGGAGGCAGGTTGTTCCACTGGTTAATTGTTCTCACTGTCAGGAAGTTTCTCCTTAGTTCTAGGTTGCTTCTCTCCTTGATTAGTTTCCATCCGTTGCTTCTTGTCCTGCCCTCAGGTGCCTTGGAAAATAGCTTGACTCCCTCTTCTTTGTGGCAGCCCCTGAGATATTGGAATACTGCTATCCTGTCCCCCCTCGTCCTTCTCTTCATTAAACTAGACATACCCAATTCCAGCAGCCTTTCCTTATATGCTTTGGCCTCCAGTCCCCTAATCATCTTTGTTGCTCTTCTCTGTACTATTTCTAGAGTCTCAACATCTTTTTTACATCGTGGTGACCAAAACTGGATGCAGTATTCCAAGTGTGGCCTTACTAAGGCCTTGTAAAGTGGTATTAATACTTCACGTGATCTTGATTCTATCCCTCTGTTCATGCAGCCCAGCACTGTGTTGGCCTTTTTGGCAGCTGCAGCACCAGAAGTCCATCAGAGACAACTGCAAAACAATACATAGATCAGGACAGGCAGAAAACACACTGGAAAGTGACATTTTTCACCCACATAGGCACTGAAATTTAATTCTCATTTGAAACGTGCAGGAGTCTGAATTTGGCAGTACCGTCTGCCAGCAAGTAAACAAATATATTAAGAGAAAGTGTGAAAGAGAGTCAAAAATAATGTACCCAAATGCTTCATATTTAAAAAAAGGCAGGGGAAGGCAGAATTGCAAACAAAAATGCTTCTTGTGCCTCAAGAAGGTTGTCTCTGTGCCACAGGAATGCCCTCAGCCTGTCCCCCAACTTCCTTGCTTCAAGCAGCTTCATTTAGGAGATGGGGGGGAGTTGATGATAAAAAAAAAATTAAAGAGAGATCCAAACCTAGAAGAAATCCGATCTGCAGATAAGGAGGGATTTCCTGAACGTAAGAACAGTTAATCAGTGGAAAAACTTGCCTCCCAGAGTTATGGGTGCTCCATCACTGGAGGTTTTTAAGAAGAGATTGGATAGCCATTTGTCTGAAATGGTATAGGGTCTCCTGCTTGGACAGGGGGTTGGACTAGAAGACCTCCAAGGTCCCTTCCAGCCCTACAATTCTGTTTTATGATGCATTTGTGCTCCAGTGACGGCATTGGAAACTTGGGGTCTCTTGCTCATCTGTTGATGTCCTGTAGCATGAAATGCCAGCCTGGCCTAAGCCTACTGATCTAAGAGAGCTCCATATTAGGATAGGGCAGTGATGGCAAACCTTTTAGAGACCAAGTGCCCAAACCACAACCCAAAACCCACTTATTTATCGCAAAGTGCCAGGGCCGTATCAGCATTGTGGTGCCCTCAGGGGGGTGGGCGGGTGTGGCCCACTGGGTGGGCATGGCTGAGGTGGTCACGGCAGACTTAGTGGGCATGGCCGGAGTGGGCATGGCCACCTTGATGCTGCTCATGGGCAGGATTGGGGGAGATCCAGGGGGTCTCTGGTGGGTGGGGCGGTGGGCAGGAGGCTCGTCCTACAGGGTGAGGCAGGGGGTAGGGCAGGGGTGCCATTGCTGCAGGGCAAGGCGAGGCAGGGGCAGCTGCTGCCTGACACCATCAGCCCCCACACACAGAGGCCAGCGAGCACATGGGGGCATGCTCTACCACCTCTACTCAAGCTTGTTAACCAGCTGCTTTGTCTCCTTTGCGCTGGGTGGGGCTGCTACTCCGGGTGCCAGCGGTGGCCTAATGGGCCTGTGTGAGCTGGCAGCGGCGGCAGCAGGCGTGCCCACAGAGAGATCTCTGAGTGCCGCCTCTGGCACGTGTGCCATAGGTTTGCCATCACTGGGGTAGGGGATCCCAGTTACAAAGGTGTCCATGAGGGTGCAGTTGAGGCCAGGGGCATTTTTCCCCACAGAATTCCCATAAAAATGGGGTGTGGGCCTCCATAGTATGGTCAAGACCACCATATTGACAATTTTACACACATGTACGAGCATTCCCATTTCACAAGCCGTTTGACCAGCTCAAAGCACAGTTTGAATGCTGTAACAGGACCGACATTTGTAGACGGTGCCATAATTCTTGTTTTCCAGTGACATTGACAGCTTGTTGAACAGGTTATTTTGCTCCGAGGCAAGGTAAAACTGGGAGGGATTTTGTCTATAGAGAAATGAAAACATGGGGACATTTATCTATTGAAGGAAACACATCAACAATAGGCTGAACTCACATAATTCACTCAGCCGTGTGACTGGTTTGTTGTTAGTTGTAACATGATGAATTCTAACCAGGACACAAAAGCTCCCTCCACAAACTACAATTGAAGAATGTCTTTCTTTGCATTATATCAGGAATCTGGTAGCACCTTTTCCAACTTACAAATGTTATTAACATAAATAAGCTTTCGTGTTCAAGCTCGCAAAAGTGCCTTTTAGTAAATGTTGTTGGTCAGGAAAAATCCTACTGTATTGTACTTGATTTTTTTTGCCTCCAAGACTAGCACAGTTCTGCTCTAAAGGTAAGGTGACCAACCGTCCCCCTTTAGGGAGGACAGTCCTCCTTTTGTGAGTTCTGTCCTCCCTCGAAAAGTGTCCTCCTACATGTCCTCCTTTTCGATATTTGAAGACTAATCTGCAGGGCTTTTTTTTTTCTCATAGAACGCTCAGAATGGCGTTCCGGCACCTTTTTTTGATGGGTTTTTTTCAACTTTTGCATGAGCTGTGCTACTCCCGCTATTGGCTTTCGAAAGCCAATAGGAATTGCTGCTGAGCGCGCCAAATTGCTGCTGAGCGCGGCCGGCAAACTTTGCACATGCAAGTTGTCTGCAGCAAAGGTGAATTTACAGGAACTTTGCACCCCTCCCTGCTACCCAACTACACCATCTCCTAGTTAGTCCCGAAGATACCTGGAGGAGACTGGAGCAGCGATGCCATGGTAACTTTCTCTTGATCTTCGGCCCTGCTAGGGCAATAATGGCTGCGGGTGCAAGATACAGGGGCGGCGGGGCTGCTGCAGGCGGGGGTGTGAGGGACGGCGGTGGCCGGCTGCCTCCCCATGCTGTGGAAGCCGCGGGGCCCACTCTGCATTTATCATATTATAGTGTATTCTGTATTATTGTTGCAATGAATAAAATGTTTCTTTTATGTATGATATTTTTTTTTCTTCAATTTATTTGTGTCCTCCTTTTCATTGTAAAAAAGTTGGTCACCTTACTAAAGGAGCTTCGTTTTGGGTGCATTTAGCCGAGGATAGGATTTGCCTCACTAAATTCTTGAAGATGTTCAGAAACTCAATTGGAGACATTTACAAGTTTCATTTGTGTAAAAGAGTTGGCTGCTTGTTTCACAAGCCAGAGTCAGCCATGAAAAGGAGTCATCCTGGCTTACTTAGCCAACTTACTTACTTGTTTCCCTTCCATCTTTTTTTACAAGTGCCCAGATGGCATCTCAAAATATCTTAGCAGCAGTAAAGGACTATTTTTCTCAGTGGGTTTGTAGGAGTGTGTTTTTTGTTATTGTAGAGCGTGTTTTTGAGGATATGTTTTTCATGTTGTATCTGGGAGTTGTGATTAAATCGTGTGGGTTGCCTGCATATATTTGTACAGTCACAAAAAGGAAGTTTGACCTGGGCCAAGGGTTGAACGTTTTTGACACACTTTAAGGTTCACCCCGGGAAGGGTCGGGGTGGTGACTCGAAAAAAGTCGTTTCATAGGGAACTTGGACTCTTCAAAAGGAACCTCAATTAATAGGTTCGTCTAGGTTTTGTGGGACCGAAACTGACAAGACAACATAAGTTACCACTTGATCACCATGGATCAGGGGTGTCAAACTCAATTTCATTGAGGGCCGCATCAGTATTGCGGTTGCCCTCGGAGGGCTGGGTGGGTGTGGCCAGGGTGGGTGTGGCCTACTGGGTGGGCATGGATGGAGTGGGTGTGGCCTACTGGGTGGGCATGGCCAGCTCTACATCATTCGTGTCAAGGGTGCCTGTGGGGGCCTGGGCAGGAGTGGGACAGATCTGAGAGTCTCTGGCAGAAGGGGGTGGAACCGGGGCAAGCGCCAAGGCATAGTCCATTTCTTCATTCCTCACAAAGGGTGACACCTTCCCAGCATGCACCCAGGGGGCAGAGCCAACACAGCAGGGGCTGGTTCCTCGCTGTTTCTAGACGGCCTTCTGGAGCTAAGACTGAATGTGTTTCAGCATAGATGGCCACCACAAAATTGTACATTGGCTCCTGGCCAGCCTGGGCCAGGGCCAAGGCAGCGGGGGCCGTTCCCTCACTGATTCCAGGATAACTTCGCGAGCCACATGAAACCACTTTGCGGGCTGCATCCGGCCCCCGGGCCTTGTGTTTGACATGTCTGCCATGGATCAACAATTCAGCAAATTAGTAACCCCATGCCTAGAATACTGCATCCAGTTTGGTCACCACACTATATAAAAGATGTTGAGACTCTAGAAAAAGTGCAGAGAAGAGCAACAAAGATGATTGGGGGTCTGGAGGCTAAAACATATGAAGAACGGTTACAGGAACTGGGCATGGCTAGTCTAGTGAAGAGAAGGACCAGGGGAGACATGATAGCAGAGCTCCAATATCTGAGGGGCTGCCACAGAGAGGAGGGGGTCAACCTATTTTCCAAAGCTCCTGAAGGCCAGACAAGGAATAACAGATGGAAACTGATCAAGGAGAAATTCAACCTAGAAATAAGAAGAAACTTTCTGACAGTGAGAACAATCAAGCAATGGAACAGAAGTTGCCTTCAGAAGTTGTGGGAGCTTCTTCACTGGAAGCTTTCATGAAGAGACTGGACTGCCATCTGTAGGGTCTCCTGCTTGGGCGGGGTTGGACTAAATGATCTACATGGTCCCTTCCAACTCTATTATTCTGTTCTGTTCTGTTCTGTTCTGTTCATCTGTTGGTGCAAAATGCGAGGTCAAAATGGTTGCTCAGTTCATAGCTAGAAAACAGGAGGAGACAAGGAGAGTTGAGGAACATAAAAAAAGCAGAAGTACAAAACCCAGATCCTGGAACCTGGGACTTCTGAATTTGGATAGATCTCCACAGTTTCTCCCCAAAAGGCCAATGTTGCCTCCTTCTGAGACACTGAGGCCCCACCAAGAACATGGGCTTGTGGCCAGCTTCTGCTCTCAGGCCATGAGTAACATCATGGGCCAGGCACGGTGTTCCTTTCCCACAATACCTTCCCACATTTGATGGAAGTTTAAGGAGTGTTCTGCCCCTCCCAGCATCTACAGAATTCAGAATTACAGAATAAGAGAGTTGGAAGGGACCTTGGAGGTTTTCTAGTCTACCTCCCTGCTCAAGCAACAGACCCTAGACCAGGGGTAGGCAACCTTGGCTCTTTTATGACTTGTGGACTTCAACTCCCAGAATTCCTGAGCCAGCCACGCTGAGGGGAAAGGGAGAGGTTTCCAAGCGGAGCCATGCTGGCTCAGGAATTCTGGGAGTTGGAGTCCACGAGTCATGAGGGGGCCATAGTTCTCTCATGCTGGCTCAGGAATTCTGGGAGTTGAAGTCCACAAGTCATAAAGCGGCCTGGGCCAGAGGTAGGCAACCTTGACTCTTTTATGACTCGTGGACTTCAACTCCCAGAATTCCTGAGCCAGCATGGCTTTTCTAGACCATGCCAGACAAAAGGCTGTCAAACCTTTTCTTAGTTTTACGTAGTGGAGACTGTGTGGTCAAGCAGAAGGAGTTCTCCTGAATTCAGAATCTCTTTTTGCTTTTGCTCTCTTCTTCTGTTAACTCTAAGAAATTGATTGATAAGGGAGAGGGAGGTAACCCGCTGGGTTGTTGTGCCGCCAATCTGCTTTTTACCTCACCATATGGGCAACAGTGGTGGGCGTTCACACATGCCCAAACATAACAACTCATTCGAGAGATGGAAAGAACTAAGCTGTGATCTTTCATGAGGTCATCCCAGTGAGTTCCAGGTGGACTGTGGGTGGTGAATTGCCTCTGGAACAAAAAAGGATGTTTTTTTTGGGTGGAGGGAGTGAAAAGCAGCCACAGGCCATTCTCTGCTAGCCCCCAAAATTGTGGCCCTCACATTCCCTTCGGAAGAGAAATGCCTTTCCAAGTCAACCTGGGTTGATAACTCAATTTTGTTTTAATCAATGACTAGCTCAGTGGTGGCGAACCTATGGCACGCGTGCCAGAGGCAGCACTCAGAGCACTCTTTGTGAGCACGCGCGCCATGCCCCAGAGATGACAACCGTCCCTCTTCAACCAGCTGCCCGAGGTCCCATGTGGCCGGAAGCATCCTGGCATGGCTGGTTTCCCTCCCCCCCATCCCGTCCCTCCTGGCCTCACATGCTCTCCTTTTCCCAGGCACGACCCACTGCATCGTCTCCTCAGCTGTCGGCCAGCAGTCCAGCTCAGAGGCGGCTTCTCTGAACTGCTGGCGGCAGGCTGCGGAGCCCCAGAGTGCGCTGGTCAAGGAGCCAGCAGGTTGTGGCTGCTGATGGACACTGTCGGCCCCCATGCGCTCGCTGGCCTCTGTGTGTGGGGGCCCTGATGGTGTTAGGCAGCAGCTGCCCCAGCCCCTGCCTCTCCTTGCCCCATGGCAATGGCACTCCTGCCCTGCCTCGCCTCAGCCCACAGGATGAGCCTCCTGCCCACCGCCCCACTGCCAGAGACCCCCTGGATCTCCCCCAACCCTGCCTAGCCCCCACAGGCATCCCTCCCATGAGCAACATCAAGGTGACCATGCCCACTTTGGTCACATCCACCCAGTCTGCCATGACCACCATAGCCACGCCTACCCAGTGGGCCACGTCCCACCTGGCACCCAGTGATAAATAAGTGGGTTTTGGGTTGCAGTTTGGGCACTCTGTCTCTAAAAGGTTCGCCATCACTGGACTAGCTTGAAATAGGAATCTCCAGCCACAAGGAATAGTATTCTTAGGCATCTGGGGAAAAAAATCTGCATTTATTCACATTGAGACCACATACTAAAACCAAAGATTAAAATTAGCTAAGGGAAAAAAAAACATCCGATTAATTATGTGAAATCTAAAACTAGATGCTGACTCCATAGTGCAATAAATTAACCATATAAACATGTACTGTAAAATCTAATAATCTAAAATGCTAATTATGTTACAACTAATATTTCATTCAAATGTGACCAAGGATTAATTGAACAAGTGTAAAAGCATTACTCACGTAGATCAGAAGCCAGTTGCTGGCACACCTTCACAGCTATTGTGAAGGAGTTGGGCACATTCCGTGTGAGGAGGGAAAGAGCTCCAGATTCTTCGGATTTAGATTTTTCAGGATAGCCTGAAGAAGGGACCTGGGTTCAAGTCATTGCAGCCCATTGTCAAATCATGTTCCACTAGACCAGTGTTTCCCAAACTTGGCAACGTTGAGATGGGTGGACATTAACCCATCTAGCAATGCTGGCTGAAGAATTCTGGGAGTTGAAGTCAACCCATTTAAAGTTGCTAAGGTTGAGGGACACTACACTAAGCCTTTGGTAAAAGCTCTCCAGTGCTGAGAAGTGGAGGGGTTGCTATGCTTTTCTCCATCACTGTGACTCTCTTATTTCTCCTAATTTGTAGAGGTGTCATCAGGATAAACTACCTCCTAATAGAACATAGACTAACAGAATTGGAAAGGATATTGGAGGTCCATAAGATTATCTGGGACACTACACATCTTCTTCACGACCTGTTTTCCTTGTTACCTTCTGGGAGGAGGGGGCTTCGTCCATAGGCTTCGTCTTGTAGGTCTAAGTCGGTCTCAAAGTAAGGTATGTCGTAATTGGAACGCTTGAGAGTTCGAAGGAGGAAGGTAATATATAAGTTCTACCTGTTATAAATTATAAATAAACGATGCATATACATCTCTACACCCAGATATGTATACAACAAGTATCATACAAATCCACACACAGTACAATGTGTTTCACTTTGAGAGCGGGCAACTAAATCTCATTTTTGTTGCGTGCCATGGTGCCCACAGTATAAAAATGACAATAAAGGTTATCTTATCTTCTAGTCCAACCCCCTGCTCAAACAAGAAACCCTAAACCATTTCAGACAAATGGCTGTCCAGTCTCTTCTTGAAAACCTCCAGTGATGGAGCACCCACAAATTCTGAAGGCAAACTGTTCCACTGATTAATTGTTCTAACTGTCAGGAAATTTCTCCTTAGTTCTAGGTTGGATGTCTCTTTGATGATCTTCTATCCATAACTTCTTGTCCTGCCCTCAGGTGTTTTGGAGACTACAAGTGGACCCCTTGTCAACTGTCCAGTTGGCGGATCCAGAAAAAGAAACTCCTGGGACATTATTTTACCAAGAGTATAAACTTTACTGAATAAACTACATTGGCACAGAGAAAGCAAAACAAGTTCAGGGTTTCCCATACAAAAACTAGCATAGTTCATTTCTCCCTTTCCCTGTAGGCCACCCTGTCATGGTTCCAACAGATGAACCTCTTCAAAGAACTTCGAGGAATTGTTTATCTTAAAGAATCTTTATTCGAGCGGCATAGCATCAGCACATACATAAGCGAAGCCAAAATCTGGATTCCCCTCCCCTTAGCACATAGTATCAAAGCACAATTCCCTCCTCTAATTAACAGTCATAAATCCCATTCTCCAATTAGTTTGAAATGCAGGCTTTCCCTCCTGTTCTCCAACCCGCCATTCCTTATCATCTCTTATTTCAAAAGCCCTGAGTTCACACACTATTACAATATTGTTATGTCTAACTAACTCCCATCACCTTCCTCCACCTCCCTCCCCCCAGTATCATCTAATTCTAAGAGTTAAGCATAAGAAAGGAAAAAGCTGTGTCTCCATATGTTGTCAAAGCAAGAACATTCAATGTTATAAGCAGCGTTGACACACCCACAGTCCATTACATCCACCAATCACTTCTGTTCCTTTTGTTATGGGAATTAGAGAGCCACGCTAGTCCACCTGCTTGATGTGTCCTTGGGTTGGAGCACTCTCTCACGGGAACCGACAGTGCTCAGATGCAACTACCCCCTCCTTTTCATTCCATGCCACCTCCTCCCTTTTCTTTGTCAAGCTTTCTGTGATAGGCCCTTAAGTATTAGAAGATTGCTCATAGCAATAGCCCTTAGACTTATATACCGCTTCACAGTGCATTATAGCCCTCTCTAAGCAGTTTACAGAGTCAGCCTATTGCCCCCAGCAATCTGGGCCCTCATTTTACCGACCTCGGAAGGATGGAAGGCTGAGTCAATCCTGAGTTGGTCAGGATCGAACGGCTGGCAGTGGGCAGAATTAGCCTGCAATGCTGCATTCTAACCACTGTGCCACAAGTGTAACGGGGGGGGAGCAGGTTGAAGGGGGAGAAGGGAGGCAAGCAAGCCAGTGGTCACCAAGGCAGGCCACTCCGCACCAAAGCAGGGACCTCCGCACCAAAGCAGCAGAGTCACGAAGCAACTTGGCAGTTGCGTTAAGTGCAACAGCCTGAAATAGCCCGCTATTTTTCCCATGGGAATACTGACCTATTTACTTACTGATTTACTTGTGTACTTATTTTTCAGTACTCATAACCCCCCCCCCCCATCTTCGCAAGGGACTTTCGATGGCAACTTCAAGCAAAGCAAGCCTAATTACTGGATCAAAAGCACTATCAAAAAAAACAAAGCCAACCACAAAAGAAACCCAGTTGTCTGACAGATCAAGACATTGATATTGGCACAGCAATAAATAAATAGAAAGAAATGAATATTGACTCTGAACCCAGCTGCCACCCTGGAAAATATCCCTGCTGCCTGAGAATCTGGGGATGGGGATTTCCAGACCCCCGCCCAACCCCACCCCATGCACATCCAGAAGTGCAATTGGATCTTCCTGCCACTGGAGAGGACAGGCGGGCAAGGATCCCACCCTTGGCTGCCCTGACACTGCCCACGTTCCAGTGGGTGTAAGCAACAGCAGTATCAGCCCAGTTGCCAAGCTGTAATAAATGAAAGACCCACACACACACCAGCATCCATTCCCCTTAACTCAAGGATGATTGACAAGCATGTTATCGTGGCCAAGAAGAAATTCCCTTAAGAGATTCATCAGCTCTCTCGGTACAAGAAGGATAAATGTCCCTGTTGTCAGGAATAGAGACCCCCCTCCCCCACGTTTTCCTGGGGTCCCATCAGCAATTGTGCCAGGAGGAGTCCTGATTCGACTTCAAGAAAGTACAGGCTCCTCCCCCATTGGTCAAGAGAGCCAGTGGGCGGGGCCTGATCCCAGTAGCCAGTCAGGGTCTCAGAGGTCCCTTCGGTCAACTGAGGCTGATGATGGAGAGGTTGGCTCTCTCTTTTCCTCCTGCTCTCCTGGCAGGAGGACCAAGGGTCAAGAGCAAGGAATCAGAACAACTCTGTGAACAAAGCAGATTCTTTATTGTTGATCACCTATTTTACAAGAATCTCACCAGCCCATAGATCAGCGGTTCTCAACCTATGGGTTGGGACCCCATTTGGGGTCGATCGACCATTTCACGGGGGTCGCCAAGCAAGGCTGTCCGCCATTTTTTTTGTCTGCCATTTTTCCCCCTTTTCCGGCGGGTGCCTTACCTCCCTTGGGCTGGGCCAGCTGGTGGTCGGCCTGCTCCGTCTCTGCCGCTTGCCAGCTACGCCTCGGCCGGCGCAGGGGGCAGAACCACGCATGCGCGGCGCTCCCGGGCAGGGAAAGTCCTTGCCTTACGACCGGTTGGGTAGTCCTCAACTTACGACCGGTTTAGTCCTCGACTTACGACCAGTTTAGTCCTCAGCGTACGACCGGTTTAGTCCTCGACTTACGACCAGTTGGGGGTCGCGGCATTAAAAAAGTTGAGAACCACTGCCATAGATAATGGTTTGGTCTATGTCAGTGATGGCAAACCTTTTAGAGACCGAGTGCCCAAAAACTGGTCCGCCCCCCCAGCCCGCCCCCTGCTCCGCCTGCCCACAGGGCCACTCACCACAGATCACCCAGGCAGCCTTGCAGCACCATGGCGGCCACACCGTCCACCCACACCCTGCAGCATCATCTGCACGTGATGGGGCATCTGCACGTGCCTGGCTGCCATGTGCTTGGCTGCGCTGCTCCGCATGGGCTGTGCCTGGGGGGCCTCTCCTCCAGGCAGGCTGCTGGTGAGGGGGCTACAAAGGGAGGCGGGGCTGGGGCAACGGCACATGTGCCCACAGAGAGGGCTCCGAGTGCCACCTCTGGTATGCATGCCATGGGTTCGCCACCACTGGTCTATGTCATTTCTTTCTGCAGTGCAAATCCGTGCTGGAGAGCCTCTTAACTTCCCTTCCCCTTTAACAGGTGATTCTACCCTGTGATTCTAGGTGTCAGGCCTACCCCAGCCCTTCTCCCTAGGAAAGAAACACCCTCAACTCCATTTGGTTAAAGTCATAGGTTCTTTTACTAAGGATAGATGGTTGCAGCAAAAAAAAAGGTTAGATCTGAGATTCCCGTGCAATTTTTCCTCTTCTCCCCAGCCCTCCCCCTTTGACTGGTCCATCTCCATCCAATGGCATGCCGTGTAGATGTTTTGGGAATAGCTCGGATATTTGGTGCCACTTGGTGCAGTTCACATTCCTTTCCCAGGCTAGGCATCCTTGAAGATTGGAATAGGCTGTTTCTCACACCTCTGGTTTCCATCAAGCCTGACACCCCTTCCCCTGCTCATCTCTACTCTCTATTTGCCAATTGCCCCCTTCCTCTCCCCTGCCCCCTAACAATTTATGACAGGATGCCAGCAAAGCTGAAATTGGCAGATCTGACACCAAGAGAGCAAAGGGAGAGCTCCCAGCCAGAGGTGTCAGTAGCAGACACAGCAGTTTGCAGCATCCAATCAATCAATCAATCAATCAATCAGAATAGAGCAGGAAGGAACATTGGAGGTTTTCTAGTCCAACCCCCTGCAGAAGCAGGAGACCCTATACCATTTCAGACAAGTGGCTGTCCAGTCTGTCCTTAAAAACCTCCAGTGATGAAGCACCTACAACTTCTGGAGGCAAGCTGTTCCACTGGTTGATTGTCCTCACTGTTAGGAAGTTTCTCCTTAATTCCAGGTTGCTTTTCTCCTTGAATAGCTTTCATCCATTGTTTCTTGTCCTTCCCTCTGGTGCTTTGGAAAATAAATTGACTCCTCTCTTCTTTGTGGCAGCCCCTCAAATACTGGAATACTGCTATCATGTCCCCCCAGTCCTTCTTTTCTCTAGACTGGCCATACCCAAATCCTGAAACCATTTTTCATACGTTTTAGTCTATCAGGCCTTTAATCATCTTTCTTGCTGTTCTTTGCACTTTTCTCAAAGTCTCAACATCTTTTTTGTAATGTGGTGATCAAAACTGGGACCATCGGGAGGGTTGCAAAAGTCAAGATGGAGGCTGCCACTATGCAATGGAAGCCCTGTTCTTTTTACATGCATCACGCATAAAAAGGGAGCAAGGCTTTAATCGCTCAGTGGTAGCTGCCATTTTGACTTTTTTGACCTCCCCGCACACACGCCTGGTGCAGAGTTGGTTTAACTGTACAAAAAAACCCCAGCCATTACAACTCATTCACCAAACAATTGTTGAACGCAAAGAGGACATGAAAAGAAATCATAATGAGACTAAAAACAATTTAGACAACATAAACAAGCAAATCTCCAAATTAAATCTACAACTAGAAAGTTCCCAGATAACGACTACAAAGTATGAACAAATAAACCAGAAATCAGAAGACGAAATGGATTTAGAGATGGAAGAGATAAAAGAAGGGAAATATAAACGACTATATACAAACAAAATACTGCAAGACTTAGCTATAACAGTGAAAATGCAGAAGACCTTCTATCCCTTAGGTCTGCAAAAAATGGAATATAGAGCTGTTAGGGGAAATGTCACAACTTGGGAGACAGGGAATGAAAAGAGAAGTGGAGGGAGAAAGGAACTGGGAGTTGTTTAAGGAATATAAATGGGTGGAATTGCCCCCCCCCCCAAAAAAATACCCTACTTAAATTGTCTTCCTCATGCCAAGCAATTTTTACAAAAATAGAAAGAAAACTTCTGGGCACTCTAATTGCCCTGAAAACTACTTGGCAAAGAAAGAAAGAAAGCGAGAGTCAGATTTAAAAAACAGACGATTTGACCTTTTAGAGGGGGCATTATATGTTTAAATACTTGTTTGAATAAGATTAAAAGAACGAATGACCCTTAGATATAATTAGACTTCTACAATAAAAGATATGATTTAGAATTAAGATAGCATTTTTTTATTTTCTTTTTTTTTTGATATGGGAAAGATGAAGATAAGAGGAGGATTGATATGAATAAAACTTTTAGCTACATAAACGTAATTAATATTGACAAAATCGCAACTGATAAAGATATTTCAAATACTGATGGGAAATCAAACCTTAACAAGAGCACGAAAAGCAGGATATTGATTAATGAATTAACATTACTGATTTATGAATTGATATTATTGTTATTTGTATGATATTAGTAAAATATGATGAAGATGCTTATATTTAACTCTGCATACCTTAACAGTACAAAAATTGTAACTGTGTAATGGGGGAAAATGGAAAAAGTATGGAGAAGAAAGGAAGATCATGGAAACAATACTGGATTGTGTAGTATTGAACAGATTTATATTGAAGAAGTTAATGTTAAATATTTGAACCCAAACAACATGTTGTTTACTAAGCATTAAAGACTGTAAAAATTAATAAAACTTTTATTTAAAAAACCCAGCCATCTAGAGGTACTTTTCCAACAGACATGTTTTATTAAAAATATGAGTTGCACAGGAGTGTCTGTTTTTTTTATCAAATGTATTTGTCTACCACACCAGACAGTGAAGACAGGATCTCCATTCAGCCTTAAAATCAAATATTGTCTGGTTTTTTTCTAAGTGTCTTGGTTTTGCTTTTTGTGTAATTTTTTTTATTGTTCTCATCACAGTAGATATTGAAACCTTTTTATAATGTGACCTTGTAAATTGTCTCCTTCTTTCCCTCCTCCATAGACACTCAACGGTCTAAATTTACCTTATTTAATTGATTTTCTGATTCCAGCCATCAGTTTCAATCCAGGCTCTTCGGATCTAGCACCATTTAATTTAGAATCTAGTCATACAACTCATCATTCGTTTCAGTGGGGAAATTCGAAAAGATCGCCAACATGGCTTCCACATTATTGCTAGCACATGTTCTTGAAAATAAAGATTTGTTGGAAAAATACTGTGGTCAACAACTCATCTTTCTGAGGCTGGAAAAAATCATTTCATATACATGAACCACAGTTTTTCACTGTAATTTTTGTTGCAGATGCCAAGAAAGTTAAACTGTTGTTGTGTTCACCTTTCTTCCCATTTGTCCTCCTTTTGAGTTGTCTGTGTTGTCCTTTACCAATTCAGATATCTGGTAACCCTATTTTGGTTGGAAAATATAGTTCCAGATACATATATACATTATAAGAGCCGTGGTGACCCAGTGGTTAGAATGCAGCATTGAAGGCTGACTCTGCCCACTGCCAGCAGTTCGATCGTGACCAGCTCAAGGTTGGCTCAGACTTCCATCCTTCTGAGGTTGGTAAAATGAGGACCCAGATTGTTGGGGACAATAGGCTGACTCTGTAAACTGCTTAGAGAGGGCTCTAAAGCACTGTGAGACTGTATATAACTCCAAGTGCTATTGCTATTACTCTTCCTTCCTTCCTTCCTTCCTTCCTTCCTTCCTTCCTTCCTGTGCACAGTGGTTAGAATGCAGTATTGCAGGCTAACTCACTGCCAGCAGTTCGATCCTGATTGGCTCAAAGTGGACTCAGCCTTCCATCCTTCTGAGGTCGGTAAAATGAGGACCCAGATTGTTGGGGGCAACATGCTGCTGACTCTGTAAACTGTTTAGAAAGGGCTGTAAGAAGCAGTATATAAGTCTAAGTGCTATTCCAATGTGGTGTCACCAGAAACTAACAACTCTCTCGCCCTGCAGTGTTTAACACTGATCATGGCTCTGTGTGTGTGTGTGTATCCCACAACTGCATAACAGGAAAAGAAAGAAAGTTTGCCAGATTTTGTCAATATAGACTTACAATAAAGTAGAATCAACTCATCTGGTTTTGTTTCCAGTCTGATCTACCTGGGAAGGCTGACAGCCTATTTGAAGATTGAACCACTGCCCCCTTTTTAATTGATCTAACCTTGTAGGATCAGGGCCAGTTTGTCTAGTTCAGGCTACCTGTAGCAGGAAAGTTCGCCTCCAAGCTGGGAAAGAAAGGGCTTGTGGTTGGTTTATACCAGTGGTGGCGAACCTATGGCACGCGTGCCAGAGGCGGCACTCAGAGCCCTCTCTGTGGGCACGCGCGCCATGCCCCAAAGATGGCAACCGTCCCTCTTCAACCAGCCGCCCACTAACTCGCCGAGGTCCCACATGGCCAGATGCATCCCAGCACCCATGCGCTCGTTGGCCTCTGTGTGCAGGGGCCAGTGGGTGTCAGGCAGCAGCCGCCCCGGCCTCACCTTGCCCTGTGATAATGGCACCCCCGCCCTGCCTCGCCTCACCTTGCCTCACCTCACCCAGTAGGACGAGCCTCCTCCCCACTGCCCCACCTGCCAGAGACCCCCTGGATCTCCCCCAACCCTGCCCGGTCCCCACAGGCATTCCTCCCCACGAGCAACATCGAGGTCCACCTTGTCCACACCCACCCAATCTGCCATGACCACCACAGCCACGCCCACCCAGTGAGCCACGCCCACCTGGCACCCGGCAATAAATAAGTGGGTTTTGGGTTGCAGTTTGGGCCCTCGGTCTCCAAAAGGTTCGGCATCACTGGTTTATACGATGGGTTCATTTATTCTTTCGCTATTGTGCTATGCTGGCTGGGGAATTCTGGGAGTTGAAGTCCACAAGTCATATCTCCGAGACCGCCTTCTGCCTCAGGTTACCTCCCATCGGCCGGTACGCTCCCACAGAGTGGGTCTCCTCAGGGTGCCGTCAGCCAGACAGTGCCGGCTGGCGACCCCCAGGGGGAGGGCCTTCTCGGTGGGAGCTCCCACCCTCTGGAACGAACTACCCCCAGAGATCCGGGTGATCCCAGATCTCCCCTCCTTCCGCCGCGCCCTAAAGACATGGCTTTTTCAACAAGCGGGTCTGGCCATCCCTTAAAATCACCCCAAAAATTCCCATAAAATTTCCAATTAAAATTGCTAACCGGCGAAGTTTATAAAAGAAAATTAAACCAAAATTACCTATAAATAACATAACACCAAAATGTTCCGACAATCGGCGGGACTCACCGGTGAGGAGAAGGGCGGGGTACAAATTAAATTATTATTATTATTATTATTATTATAATAATAAAGTTACCGAGGTTGGATATCCCTGGTTGTAGATCAAAGAGAATATTGTGCTAGTTCCCATCACATTCCCCTCTGTGGTCACGTGGGGACGCTCTGTGGCACCTCTGAGTCATGGGCGCCTCGGGGCTCTGTATGGGAATCCTGCATGACGTTCTGAAAGAAATTCCAGGCAGAAACTGCAATGCCTGTTTGTTTGAGCAAGGATGCTAATATATTCTCCTGTGTCATTCAGTTTGGTGCTTTTAATTGATCTAATTTGTCTTACTTGTGAGTGAAGAATTGGATTAATCTTGGTGATCATCACTGTTGTCTCTCTTATTATTTTCATGTAATTTTATTGTGCTTTATGCTTACTTTTTATTATATCCATAGATTTTAGAAGTGTGCGTCTCTGAACGTATTTGATATACATATTTGATGCATGCTGTGTCTTCTTCCTATAATTACGGCGGTAATAAAGATTAATCTAATATCATCTCACCAGCCTGGGAAGGTGTTCCACAGTCACAGTGCTCCAACATAGCAGATGCTCTATTGGTATTAAAGAATTGTTCCCTAAGACTGTGCAAAAAGAAATAGGTTTCGCTAGTTTATAGATGTTTTCTCCTCTGTGAAAGAGTTATTGTTTTTTCAGCTTCTTCTCGGGATGCTGAAGAATGCCTTTTGAGCTTACCTCAGGCTTGGAGATATCAGAAGGAGATGCAATTTCAAAGCAAAAATTCCCTTTCCTGAAGCTGAATGGAATTGAGGAGAAAAAAAATGCAGAATTTGTACAAGGTACAAATAGTTCTCAGCTTCTGGCCAAAACTGAGACCGGAATTTCTTTTGCTAAGCATGAGTCTTCACTGCAATTGTTAAGTAAATCATGTGGTCCTTACGCAAATCCAGCTTCCCGCATTGGTTTTACTGAAGGCCGGACAAGAAGCAACGGATGGAAACTCATCAAGGAGAGAAGCAACCAGGAACTAAGGAGAAACTTCCTGACAGTGAGAACAATTAACCAGTGGAACAACCTGCCTCCAGAAGTTGTGAATGCTCCAACACTGGAAGTTTTTAAGAAGAGACAGGACAGCCACTTGTCTCTTGCAGGGAGCTGGACTAGAAGACCTCCAAGGTCCCTTCCAGCAGATAAGATAAGATAAGATAAGATAAGATAAGATTTCTATTCTATTCTATTCTATTCAAGCTATTCTCCAAAGCACCTGAGGGCAGGAGAAGAAGCAACGGATGGAAACTAATCAAGGAGAGAAGCAACCTGGAACTAAGGAGAAACTTCCTGACAGTGAGAACAATTAACCAGTGGAACAAGCTGCCTCCAGAATCTGTGAATGTTCCAACACTGGAAGTTTTTAAGAAGAGACTGGACTGAGCCATTTGTCCAAAATGGTATAGGGCAGTGGTGGTGAACCTATGGCACGGGTGCCAGAGGCGACACTCAGAGCCCATTCTGTGGGCACACGCGCCATCGCCCCAGTCCTAGGCCTTCAGCTGGGTTTTATAAAACCTTTTCGCTTTAGGCCTCCACCACCGTGTACAAAACAAAAGGTTCAATCAATCAGTCAATTTCAACTTCTCGCAGGGAAAAAAAAGATCTTGCAAAGTTGGAACTCATTGATTGAACTTTTTAGTCTCACCCAGTCTGCTGTTACCACCGCAGCCACGCCCATCTAATGGGCCACGCCCACCCGGCACCCGACGATGCATAAGTGGGTTTTGGGTTGCAGTTTGGGCACTCGATCTCTAAAAGGTTCGCCATCACTGGTATAGGGTTTCCTGCCTGAGTGGGGGGTTGGACTAGATGACCTCCAAGGTCCCTTCCAACTTGATGATGATGATGATGATGATGATGATAATGATAATTATGATGATGATGATGATGTCACGAATGGTGATCACGTGATTCCGGGATGCTGCTACCATTGTAAATGCATGCTGGTTGCTAAACACCTGAATTTTGATCCCGTAACCATGGGGATGTTGTGGCAGTCGTAAGTGCAAGGACCAGTCACAAGTCACTTTTTTCAGTGTCATTGCTAAACAAATGCTTGTAAGCCGAGGGCCACCTGTGGCATCATTTTGTAGGTGCAGAGGATAGAGATGCCAAGGAGTGCAATCAGCATTCTCTGATTTTTCTCCTTGTGTAGCATTTGATTCCTTTTTCTATGTTTTATGAATTACATCAGCCCTATTTTTGATGCGTTCTCACCTTGGAATGAAATAATTTGTGCCTCTAATTTTTGGCACTTGTTCTGTAGAGGATTCCAGGGCCCCCAAAAGATACGGAGAGATGGTGGTGTAGTGTGGCCCTGGATCAGGGACCCCTGCACTCTGTTGTCTTCTCATGGACTCTAACTAACAGTTTAAAAAAAGGGGTCCAGTCCCCTGTCCAGTCATGTCCAAGTCAAAAGGGGGATGCTCGTCTCCATTTCCTAGCTAAGGAAAGATGCTCCCGTGGTCATGTGGCCGGCATAACTATAAAGTGCACAGAATGCTGTTACCTTCCCAACAAAGTGGTACCTATTTATCTACTCCCATTTGCATGCTTTTGAACTGCAAGAAGAGCAGGAGCTGGGGCAAGAAGCGGAGCTTACCCTATCACAATGGGGGCAGAGTGGTTAGAATGCAGCATTGAAGGCAGACTCTGCCCACTGCCAGGAGTTCGATCCTGACCGACTCAAGGTGGAATCAGCCTTCCATCCTTCCAAGGTGCGTAAAATGAGGACCCAGATTGTTGGTGGGGGGGAGGCAATATGCTGACTCTATAAACCGCTCAGAGAGAGCTGTAAAGTACTGTGAAAATTTATATAAGTCTGCTATTGCCCTTCTTTCCTTCCTTCCTTCCTTCCTCCCTCCTTCCTTCCTTCCTCCCTCCTTTTCTGTCCCTACCTCCCTCCTTTCTTGTCCTCCCTCCCTCCTTTTCTGTCCTTCCTTCCTTTCTCCCTCCCTCCTTCCTTCTTTCCTCCCTCCCTCCTTTTCTGTCCTTCCTTCCCTCCTTCCTTCCTTCCTCCCTCCTTCCTTCCTCCCTCCTTTTCTGTCCTTCCTCCCTCCCTCCTTTCCTGTCCTCCCTCCCTTCTTTTCTGTCTTTCCTTCCTCCCTCCCTCCCTCCCTCCTTCCTTCCTTCCTTCCTTCCTTCCTCCCTCCTTCCTTTTCTGTCCTTCCTCCCTCCCTCCTTTCCTGTCCCTCCCTCCCTCCTTTCCTGTCCCTCCCTCCCTCCTTTTCTGTCCTTCCTTCCTTCCTTCCTTCCTTTCCTTCGTTCCTTCCTTCCTTCTATGGTGTGCAGTGGTTAGAATGCAGTATTCTGCCGACTGTCCACAGTTCCTCACTGGATCAAGGATGACTCAGCCTTCCATCCTTCCGTGGTGGGTAAAATGCGGATACAGATTGCTGGGGGCAAGAGGCTACTCTAAAACTGCTTAGACTGTACCTATCATGTGGAGCTCACGTCTCAGACTGCCAATCTTCTGGTCAATAAGCCCAACATCTTAACTGCTAGGCCATCACACCTTTAATAGACCCGACTAGTTAATTTTTTTTTCAGAGGTCTGATTTCCAGACTTGTGCAGACTTTCTGCTTCAGTTTCCACTTTCCACATGGATGTTTGGCCCATGTTTTTTTTCACCCCAGATCCACCCTAAAAGTTCTGGTGGGCTACGTTCCCTCACTCACCGCAGTTACTTGTACACTTTGTCCTTCATTTACAACTCCAGACAGCCCTCAGTGGAGGGCTACAAATCTCGGCTATTGCGCAGCACCATCCTGGCGTTTTTAACTCAGCTCTGTGCTGATATTCTTGAACGTGTTTCCATTGGAGGACTTTTCCGCAGCTATAAATCTGGATTTTCATCAGAACTGGAGAAATCGCTCGGCTTTCTATCATGAACACAGGTACTAAAGAAAATAAAATCTTGACTTGAAAGATATGCTTGGTTATTGCTTGCATGATGGAGAGTTACCTGGGTGAGATTATTGCCGGAAGATATATAACCATATGGTGTAATCACAATGTTTCCAGCAGAAAGCAGCCCCTTTGGACAGGCTGTGGGTCCCAGGCCCCCAAAAGCATCGAAGGCTAACCCTTAAGTGGATCATCCAACCTGCACAGGGAGGCTAGCTCATGACAAGGAGATCAGCAGCCATCTGCTTGCATGTTTCTATCCTTCATTTTATTTCCAATCTGTCATGCCATCCCATATAAATGTCTACTTATACATCCATTATGACCGGGGAGCCAGCGAAGCAAACATGTAAAAAATGAGTCTCTTCTGCTTTTTTTTTTATTATTATTAAAAACAAACCTGTTTGGAGAAGAAGCCTGCAGAAGCCTCCCTTGAGACGTTCAATGGAGGGGAGGAAGGAGAGCTAGTCTGCCTGCAAACAGGAGGCAGACACAATCTAATTGCCATAGCCGATGTGTGGCGTGATTGTGGCTAAGGCAGCCCCCCACTTGCTTGGTGTTTCCTTACTCAGGGCATAAGGAAGGAGCCAGGGGCCCACACCTCAGCTCAGCAGTGAAGCTATGGGGAAATGTGCTAATGGTGCTGAACGCCTTTGAAAATAGGAATCGTTAAGTACCTTTGCCAATAAGAAAACAGAGGGAGGACATACAGATGTCCTGGAAGGAGCTCAGTGTCAGAAGAATAATTTGGGGTTCCAGCTCAAGCCGGGGCTGCACAAGAATAAATAAAAATGAGATCCAGACCGCTGTGATGAAAGAAGAAATATTTATTCCTAAAAGCAGAAGAGTTTGCCTTTAGGGGCGGCTGCAAAGAAATGGGGTACAGAAGCAGATTTTTATAGGGGGAGCTTGTCCAGGGTATGGGAGTGTCTACGTGCTGATTCTAGGGTGACACTTGAGGGGCATGTGTGTGTGTGTTTGCGTGTGTAGGTATGTTTATTCTTGTGAACATGCAGTTCTGCTGGGAGATCTAATTTAATTAACCTATGTTTGCAGACCTTATCCTTTGATATGTGGATTAGGTCTGGATAACTTATTTGGGGGTTTGAGGAAGTTAGGGCTAATTTGAGTGGATTAACTTAGTTTCAGCTTGACTGTCAATGTGTCATGTGTCTGATTAACGAAACACTTAAAAGGACTTTCAGGCATATTTTTTCCTAAAAGCATTTATTAAGGTTACAGAGACGTCAGTACGGCATGGTGGAAATGCTTAGATCTGAGATTCTTTTCCGTTACACATACATTCTAAACATTTTTCCGCGCCCCTATTTTGGGGTCATGGTTCACATCTTCCAATTAACTTGGAAGATGTGATTTACTTCCAGTTTCTTTTTCCCAGGCTTTCCTTATTCTCCTCCCCTTTCACTGTTGCCTGATTTAACTATAAAAATACCAGACAGTTCTGCATATTGTCAAAGCAAGAATATACAGTATTTGCAGCGTTGACACAATGATTTAGTGGAAGACGCTGATTCTCGGACCATTGTGGAGTCTGTTAACTCAAAAGGGAAGATGGAAACAGTATGTCAGACCTGCCCTCTGGAAAGCCAGACTCTTGCGTCCATTGAGTTGAATTGAAAGAACTTTTACTGGGAGAAAGTGGATGCAGGTCAGGTGGAATCTGAATGTCCTGCGCAAAGCGCAAAGCAATTCTTTCGGTTTCCCAAACCCAACTCCCCCGAACAGCCAATGTGATACTGAAAAGATGTTTTGAGAAGGCTGAGGTGCTGGGCAGATAACAGTTCACATTCATGGCGCAACGGCCTTGGAACCAGGCAAAAATCGACCGGGGAGGAGTTCATCCTGTCTCCGAAGGCAGTCCCCCTCCCTAATTCCCAAATGAACAGCAGAATCCAAAAATCCCAAGCATGCCATTCCCCCTCCCGCTCAGCCCAATGGCAGGACACCAGAATATGAATGGTGGACCTGACACAGTATATATCCAGTATATAGCCAGTATATATCCAGAATAAAATATATCTGGATATAAAACTTCTCACATCAGGGAAGCTGAAATGCAGAATAAGCAGAATTTGGCCAGGGATATTAAGAATACTTAAAATGATTTCTTCAGCTACGTTCCAAATAAGCTAATAAATAAAAAATAATAATCTAGAAGCTGTTCAGTAAAGAAAGGAGTAGCTAGCACAGACATGTCAAACACAAGGCCCAGGGGCTGGATGTGGCCCGCGAAGTGGTTTCATGTGGCCCGCGAAGCCATCCTGGAAACAATGAGGGAACGGCCCCCACTGCCTCGGCCCTGTCCCAGGCCGGCCGGGAGCCAATGTACAATTTTGCGGTGGCCATCTATGCTGAAACACATTCAGTCTTAGCTCCACAAGGCCGTCTGGAAACAGCGAGGAACCAGCCCCTGCCATGTCGGCCCCACCCCCTGGGCGCACGCTGGGGAGGTGTCACCCTTTGTGAGGAATGAAGAAATGGACCATCACCTGGAAGTGGCCAGCAAATGGCCCTTGCCTACTTCACATATCCGGCTTGATGGGATCCGGTGGAGGGGTTTCAGCAGGCAGTGAGGCTCCTCCAGTGGACCATGCCTTGGTGCTTGCCCCGGTCCCACCCTCTTCTGCTGGAGACCCTCAGATCTGTCCCACTCCTGCCCAGGCCCCCACAGGCACCCTTGACGTGAATGATGTAGAGCTGGCCATGCCCACCCAATAGGCTACACCCACTCCATCCACACCCACCCAGTAGGCCACCCCCACCCTGGCCACACACCCCCGTCCCTCCCCGAGGGCAACCGCAATGCTGATGCACCCCTCAATGAAATTGAGTTTGACACCCCTGAGCTAGCCTCAGCTTCAACTGGCTTATGTCCTTTCCCTATGCTGGTTAGCTCAGTTAGGTATGCTGTGTATAAAACAATCACTAGAAATTTATGAGCATGAATTTGTCAAGAAGAAGTTTTATCAGACTTAGCTTACCTTTCTTTTTCTTTTTTAATTGGGTAACTTCCTGATGTAGGTATATCTTTCCAGCAAAGCATTTCGACATGCCCTCTGACATTCTGATTAGCACCCTCATTCAGCGTGGGCTGTGTGCATAATTAAGAGTTTACCTAGATGGTTTGACAATCATTCTGAAAGAGTGCTTGTCAACAGCTCCCTTCTGGTGAGTTTGCCCAATGTCAATGTTGGCTCTTACATTCTTCAACACTTTTATTGACTGTTTGGAGAAGATGAAGGCAATGTTTATCAGATTTGCCAATGGCTGGCATCCTAAAAGGCAGAAAGAAAATTCAAAATGATTGAATGAGCTGAGATTTTAAAGAGACAAATGCAAAATTCTTGCTAGGAAGGGCAAGGAAATACAGAATGTAGAATGGGAAATATCTTAGATATTTTTAGTTTTAGATTGCCTCGGTGGAAGTAGAGCTGCTGAACCACGCAAAATAATCATTCCACTTTACACTGTGCCCTGTTCTGGACATCATATTTTAAGAAGCATTTAGAGAAGTTGGAATAGATTCAGAAAAAAGCAACAAAGATGTGCAGGAGATTAAAAACTAAATTCTATGAAGAGAGATTGAAGAAACTCGGGACATTTGGTTTTGAGAAGAAAAGACTAAGGATAGCGTGATTACTCTCTTTAAATACATATCTCCAAGATCACCACAGATAGGGACTGCAGCCAAGAAATTAGAAGACGCTTGATCCTGGGGAGGAAAGCTATGGCAAATCTAGACAGCATACTAAAAAGCAGAGATGTCACCCTGCCAACAAAAGTGCGTGTAGTCAAGGCCATGGTTTTCCCAGTTGCAATGTCTGGCTGTGAAAGTTGGACCATAAGAAAGGCCGAGTGCCAAAGAATGGAGGCCTTTGAACTCTGGTGCTGGAGAAGACTCCTGCGAGTCCCCTGGACTGCAAGGCGATCAAACCGGTCAGTCCTGGAGGAGATCAACCCTGACTGCTCCTTAGAAGGCCAGATCCTGAAGCTGAAACTCAAGTACTTTGGCCGCCTAATGAGAAGGAAGGACTCCCTGGAGAAGAGCCTGATGCTGGGAAAGATGGAGGGCAAGAGAAGAAGGGGACAGCAGAGAACGAGGTGGCTGGATGGAGTCACTGAAGCAGGAGGCGTGAGCTTAAATGGACTCCAGAAGATGGCAGAGGACAGGAAGGCCTGGAGGAACGTTGTCCATGGGGTCGCAATGGGTCAGACACGACTTCGCAACCAACAACAACAACAAAGAATGCCATTTCCTCTGTTATTCCAGAGTCCAGGAGATCAATGATGGTTTTAAATTGCAAGAATGTTAATTCCACTTGAACGTTATAAGAAAGAAAATAATAAGAGACAATAATAGATAATACAATAATAAAAGAAAAGAAAATAATAGCAGTTAGCAAGCTGCCTGGGGAATTCTGGGTGTTGGACTCCACACACCTTAAAGTTGCTCAGTTTAACAAACGGTGAGTTAGAGCAGGATGAGGGACCTTGGCCCTTTTATGACTTGTGGGCTTCAACTCCCAGAATTCCTGAGCCAGCCAGCCAGCTCAGGAATTCTGGGAGTTGAAGTCCACAAGTCACAAAAGAGCCAAGGTTCCCCACCCCTGAGTTAAACAATGCAACCAGTTCTTCGAGGAGATGATGGATCCCTCACTAAATGTATTCAAGCAGAACTGGATTTCCCATCTTTCAGGGACGTTTTGATTTAGTTTCCCACCTGTTCAGAAGATGGGACTTGATGACCTCAGTGGCCTCTTTCAACAGTAGGATTCTATGATTCAATGAAAGAGCTGAAGGAGTGACATGCAGGAGGAAGCTACCGTGTCTGTCATCCTGAGTGCAAGACATGGAATCACGGTTTGAGGTTATGAATCTGGAGCACTCCCAAGAACACTTCAGTAGTCAGAGTAGTATTGTCAGGCCTCTTAACTGCTAAGAATGATTAAGGGAGCAAGCTTAGGGGTTGGAATACATGCTCTTGAGAACCAAGATAGGAACTCTTCCAGCGCTTCTTGATTAGTGAGTTCATTAAGGTGGGGAATCTCTGAAGCGTTTGAATCTCTTGTTCGCAGAATATTTGCATGTGGGAATATTGGGTAGGCTTGTAACAGGATTCCCCATCTGCTGATTGTTTGTAGAGATACTCTTTCTTTCTGAGCCAAAGTACAATCTCTTCCAGGTATGACAGTGACATCAGCTGTAAAGGGAGTTTCCTAAATTATGTTTAAACAAAGTTTAAGCCAGAGATGGCTTAATTAAGGAAGACGGTGCAGAGAGGACGGTAAGAACAGATTATTGGCAGTTCCCTCCCTTCCATCCAGCACATAGCATATAAGCGATGCTTGAGCAGGGTCCGCAAGATTGTCTGGGACACTACACATTCTCTCCACAACCTGTTTTCCTTGTTACCTTCTGGGAGGAGGGGGGCTCCGTGGTATCAGAAGCAGAACATCCAGATTCAGCCACAGCTTTGTTCCATAAAGCAGCAACCTTATGAACTCTCAAGTTTCCTCTTTCCGCTATGTGTTCAAAATGGACAGTGATTAATATTTATATGAATTTATATTTAAGGGTGTAGGTATATGCATATGTTGTATATAGCATGTTTATATGTGTATTATGTATGTGTACACTTTTGAGAGCAAGCAACAGAATTTCATTTTTAATGTGTGCCAGTAAAAAATGACAATAAATCTTATCATCTTATCTTATCTTATCTTATCTTATCTTATCTTATCTTATCTTATCTTATCTTATCTTANACACGAAAGATGCCCTGGTCAACCACTGCGCCCAGCCCATCTCCAACTGTCTCGACTTTTGTCCTGCCATTGGAACAAGATGGAATCTGGGAAGAGAGAGTGAGGCTGACTATGCGCACCTCTCCCTCACTTTAATCCAATCCACGCGCAAGTCTTGACATCTTGACTTTCATAAGATGTCAAGGTCTTCATCGAAATCAATGGACAAACAACAGATGGTCTACATGGGACTGCCCTTGAAGTCCACTCAGGCACTTCAACTGGTCCTGGCAGCACTGCATTGTAGCTGTACGACCACCTCTGCTTTCTGCTCAGCTTTTTCTTGAAACATGATAGCTACAAGAAGAAAAGTGAGTCATTTTCAAAAAATCAGCTAAGCAGGTGGGGGGGTTAATTAAATTAAAGGCCTTCCTAAACAGAAGGCAGTTAAGCTATTGATCAAGAGAAGGGCGAAGTTGTATTGTGCAAGATTTAGATGCAAAAGAAACAAATTTGATGCTTTACTGTTTAACTGCAGCCCGTCTGCTGATAGCCCAAAATTGGAAGAGCCCAATTCTGCCTACAATGGAAGACTGGAGATTGAAAGTTTCGAATCTTGCTGAAATGGCAAAGATTTCGGCTTATTTGAAGAATCATTCGAATGAACAATTTTTATCAATATGGAGAAGATGGATTGTTTATATTCAAAAGAAGCATAGAGTGGTAGAATATAACTTAGGTTTTTAGATTTTATCTTATTTTGTTTATTCTTTCTATCCTTTTATGTAGATTAAGATACTTTGTGGAGTTAGAGATATTAGTATTTGTTTACTTATATATGAATATTATCCTGGGATTAGGTTTGGGAAGTCCGGGGTGGGGTGGGGGGTTTTTATATGTTATTGTGTTTATTATGCTTATGATTTTATTTATTTTTTTATGATGGAAAATAATAAAATTTCTTTGAAAAAAAAAAAAAAAAAGAGAAGGGCGAAGTTAATTGAGCCTGTCTCCCTGACATTTCTTTGCAATCGGTGTCACCCACAGCACTTTCCAAGAAATCTTCCGGAAATAATCCCAAACCAGGATGGGATCCAGCCTGGAATGAGAATTGTTGGCTTGCCCCCTGATTTGCTAATGCCGCAAATTTTCACTCAAACACATATACACACTGTTCCTTAAATATACTTTTAAATGAAGATGTTTTTGACGGAGACAATCAAGGTTTTTCTGGCCTATTTTTAACAAGACAAAAATCTTGTCAATTTCTGCCCACGTCACCTTTGATTCTGCACAGAGAAAGGAACAGGTAGGTTTTCTTTCTTGAATAAAAATGGAACAGAAGGAACCTTTGTGAACTATAAAGGGCTCACATCTTGTTGTACCCAGCTTCCAGGTGGGGCTAGGGCCCAGTGGGGGGGAAAAATGCTATTTTGTTTTATCTTCTATTTCAAAGGCCAGTTTGCAATATCTTTTTAAAGGCTGTAACACAATGGAATATGTTTCCCCTGAAAAGGTTTGAAATGAAAGACTCTTCCTAAAATCTGGCAGGAAGCAAGAACCAAGCCAGAGGTTCAAACAGAGGTGCTGCTTCCTTTGTGGGTCTGGAATTCCTGTTCCGGCGCCTGACTTGAGATATTAAGTGTTTACCAGGATGTTGAGAGACGAGCACCAACGTTCCCCTGGAGGTGTGTAGATGAGCCCAAATCCAATTTAAGAGTCAGAAGAAACAAGATGTCAGAACCCATTTCTATTTCATTTCTATCTATCCCCTCTTATCTAAAAACAAATCTCACCTTTCCCTGGGTTCTGCCATACTCCCAAGGGGGAGGAGGGATGTGCCTGCGGGGTTATTGCTTTCGCTTCCTCTGTTCATTACAATGTAACCTTTTGCTTCTTTGTTGCTTCTGTTTCCACTGCCCGCTACAATGTAACAATTTGCTTCCTGCACTGTATCTCTCTCTGAACTTTCTTCTCCCTAGCCTGTCAGCTAGGAAAAGGGGGGGGGAGAAATCCCCTAGGCCACTGAACCCAAAATTCTACTCTAACATACGCAGCCAACTTGCCATGGCCAACATGACACAGCCAAGTTGCCATGGCCAACTTGACACAGCCAACTTGCCATGGCCATCATGACACAGCCAACTTGCCACAGCCAACACGCGGTGGGACAACTGTCCATGCTCACTGTGGGACAATTCAACAATTCAGCTGAAGTATTTAAAGTAATTAAATAATTATTTTAATTTTTGTCATTCACATTTTATTCTGTCCCTCCTTTTGCATCCTTTCCTTAGTGATTCTATTCCAACATTTCTTTGATATTAGTGTCACTCTGGTCCTGCAGCGAGTTGTCTCACGGCAAGTTGGCCATGGCGAATTGTCCTGCAGCAAGTTGGCCGTGGTGAGTTGGCCCTGCCAAGTTGGCCACACCAAGTTGTCCTAGACCCCCCGGAACAGCAAAGTCACCAGTGCCCATAACTGAGCCACAACTGCACTGGTCCTCTCAAGAGCAGCTTCAGCAGCCAGCCTTTGGTTGTGTTCTGTCCCCTGTCCAACTCACACCCCCCAACCAGTCAGCCGAGGGCTAAAAGACTGCTCAGCACTGCCAAACACAGATAAACACTTGGCAGCAACTCCGTGGCTGCCTGCCAAGACCTTTACTGATAACTCACAGTACAAATACAAATCAAAGTCCAGGATAATTCTGGAGTGCTACAACAGAAGATTCAGTATTGTTCGTCACAAGAGTTTCAAACGGCACACCCCTTGCTTATATAGCCTGTGGGGTGTGGCCCAGTGACTCAGCTGAAATCTCTGGCATGACGTTTTCGCTGCTGCGCACGTTTGTCCCTCCGACGCTGGCGTGGATCCAGCCAAGACGTATCCTCCTCAGAGTCTGACACACCTGGCTCCTGGCCAATCCCAGAAGCACCTGGCTCCTGGCCAATCCCAGAAGCACCTGACTCCTGGCCGATCCCAGAAACACCTGGCTCCTGGCCAATCTCCTCTCTGTCGGAAGACACCGAAGGCCGCACCAGAGGGGAAGGTCCTGGAGAAGGAGGCCTGGCCATCTCCTCTCCTTCATGTTCAGAGCCTTCCTCCTCTGATGATAGGGACCCACAGGACGGAGCCACAACAGGTTGGCAACTACTTACCAACCTTGGAGTTGTCTTCCTGGATCTTTGCCCTTGGTTCTCCTTTGACATAGGTTGGCTGTAACTTCCTTGATGCTTGAGCCTTCACTCCCTGGGACTGTGGGTGGGACTCTGAGCCAGCCACCCATCAGGCAAAATCCNCCTACCCTACCCTACCCTACCTTACCTTACCTTACCTTACCCTATCCTACCCTACCCTACCCTACCTTACCTTACCTTACCTTACCTTACCCTATCCTACCCTACCCTACCCTACCCTACCTTACCTTACCTTACCTTACCTTACCTTACCTTATCTTATCTTATCTTATCTTATCTTACCTTGGCTTACCTTGGCTTATCTTGGCTTATCTCATTTTACCTTATCTCATCTTACCTTATCTCATCTTACCTTATCTCGTCTTATCTTGTCTTGTCTTGTCTTGTCTCATCTCATCTCGTCTTGTCTCGTCTCACCTCTGCCCATAGTAAAAAATGACAATAAAGCTTATCTTATCTCATCTCATCTCATCTCATCTCATCTCACCTTACCTTACCTTATCTCTGCCCATAGTAAAAAAAAATGTCAATAAAGGTTATATTATCTTATCTTGCCTTAATTCCTGAATCACCATCACCATCATTGTAGCCATTGTCCCTCCAGCGCAGGATGAAGTCCTCTTCTGCCTGTTTCCAGAGGTGTCCACCCATTCTGGGCCTGCAGCATTCACCTGCTAGGATCTTTGAGTAGAAGGGACTCCGGTAGAAGGGTAACACTGGTCCCTTGACCAGAGGCCCTCCTCACTTTAGACCCAGCCCTGCAAGAGTGAAGAGGGGATCTGAAATCTTCTGCCTTTCAGAAGAGACAGCAGACCTGGAAACTTCAAATCAAGGTTTTTTTCTGGGGAACTGGAGATGGATTTTTCTGGCTGCTGCTAAGTAGAGCATGGACTTTTGTAGTTCCTGCAAAGGTCACCACTGAGGTAGGTTAGTCAGGAGGTCCTTCAGACAATCACCTATGTCCTAGTAACCTCATGGCTTGACTACTGCACTATGGTCTACATGGGGGTGTATGGGGTGTTCAGGGAGGGGTAGCACCTCTGGTGGAGGGCATGTCGTGCCCTTTTTAGGGCAGCTCGTACACCTTTGGTCCCCACCTGACACTCAGCTCTCACCTGTGGCTCCTAGTAGCTGTAACATGCGCAGTGGCCACACCCCGGGCAACAGCTTCGACAGGCTGGCCAAACCAGGTCGAGAGTAGCCGTTGTGTCTTTGACATTCGGTGAGCAAAGGATTTGTCTATCCCAAGCATGTGAAGACAGACTCTGGCGGATTGAGCGGATGAGACCTATTAAAATAGGACCAACGGTCATGAAGGCAGTTTCTGCAAGCGACGTGGTACGCTGAGAGCACGGCAAGACACGAAAGATGCCCTGGTCAACCACTGCGCCCAGCCCATCTCCAACTGTCTCGACTTTTGTCCTGCCATTGGAACAAGATGGAATCTGGGAAGAGAGAGTGAGGCTGACTATGCGCACCTCTCCCTCACTTTAATCCAATCCACGCGC
>NW_015390460.1:57192-73460 GCF_001527695.2 Protobothrops mucrosquamatus | reverse complement strand
TCCTCCTCTGATGATAGGGACCCACAGGACGGAGCCACAACAGGTTGGCAACTACTTACCAACCTTGGAGTTGTCTTCCTGGATCTTTGCCCTTGGTTCTCCTTTGACATAGGTTGGCTGTAACTTCCTTGATGCTTGAGCCTTCACTCCCTGGGACTGTGGGTGGGACTCTGAGCCAGCCACCCATCAGGCAAAATCCGCCCTTCTTGAATCTTTTCCAGCACATCCATGTGTCTGCGCTTGTATATGACCCGGTGCAAGAAATCAGGAACGAGGCTGTTCAAATGAGTACAAGTTTATTCCAAACAACTGAACTACTAACGGTCCAGGCAAATTGGTGATAGATAAGAATCAACAGAATTCAAGGAGGGCTGGACTAAGAACCTTTGTGGATGCGAAGGGATTTTAAAATGATGATGTCAATGCTGCTAACATTGGATGTTCTTGCTTTGACAAAACATGCAGAGCTGTCTGGTATTTTTAGAGTTAACTTAGATGATGCTGGGAGGGGAGGAGAAAGAATGTGTGTGGGGATTAATTAAGATAAGGAATACAGAAACGGAAGGGAACCTTTGCCCTTCAAACTAACTGGAGAACGTGATATATGACAGCAAATTAAGGGAGGGAAATATGCTGGCGAAATATGTGCTCAGGGGAGGGGAATTCAGATCTTGGCATTCCTCCATGCTGTGCCGACACTCTGTTACACAATTAAAGACTTTTTAGGATAAACAATGCCTGGAAGTTCTTTGAAGTGTTTCATTAGTCGGACCCTTGACAGATGACACACTTGACCCCTCCCTTCATCTCAGCCTGGTCATCTCCCACAGCCAGTTAACCCTTTGTGAATTGCGCCAGAATGGGTGCGTGCTTAGTCTGAAGCAAGAAAGTGGTGCCCCAGGTGCAACAGATGTTAAAAAGCGAAGGCCTTTCATTGCACGATACTGGCTGCATTCTTGACTTCTTTTACCCACCCCCCTGATTGCCTCGTCCAGTCCCTTCACTGCCCATCTTTGCACCGCTGGGGAAGGAGAGATGTGAGGGAACTAGCTTCCACGAGAGAATGGTGAATGACTTACTTTTTATTGCCCGTTGCAGCTGACAGGAGAGTTGAAATCTTTGCAAGTGATTGGCCTCAGCAACTCCCCCCCCCTTCAAATGGTCACTGCAGGATTTTTCAAATAAGCAATCTTGCACACAGACTGGGGTTGTGAAAGGCAATCACAGTTATGCAGGACATAAAGAAGCTGATTGCACAGAAGAAATGCCGTCTGGCTGAAAATTTTACTCCACTCCAGTCAGCCAGCAGTTCTGCACTTGTTTTTAATCCATGTTATTGCTCACTGTGTGTTACTGTTATGACTCCAAGGAACATCAATTGGACCAACTGCTGGGCAGTGTTTATCCTTCAAATACAGAGGCACACTTCATAAATTTGATGCGCCAACGTTATGGAAATGCAGCTCATAAACAGTTAATCACAAATGAGTCAGGGTGATGGGCACAAATAGAATCTGGTTTAAAGAAAGGGAGGGAAGAAGTAGAAATTGAAGAAACAACTAGCACTTTCTGGGAATTATTACGGTTAAGAAAGTGGGAGTAAGTCATTTTAGGTGGTGATTTATCAACACCAAGACAAAAGCGACCATTGCTGCGTTGTGGTGTGAGATGGATTTCCAGCACAATATTCTACCTTTTTTTTTAATTTATTGAAGGTTGTTTAAGATTGTATTCATTTAGAACAGGCTGCCAAGCATCCACTTCCAGCCCCATCTGGATACCCAGAAGGGAAATACGGTTGGTGGAAGCTGGTTCCTGAGAACTTCACCACATCCTGGGCAAAAAAATTTGGACATTCTATAGATTTAGAAGACTGGCAAAAGCTTTGGGACAGAAACATTAAACTTACTAAAGCAGCCTCATACAAAGAAAATTTATATAAAATGCTTAATAGATGGCATATGACACCAGTTAGATTAGCGAAAATGTTTAAAAATGTATCGAATAATTGTTGGAAGTGTAAACAAAAACCAGGTACTTACTACCATACCCTGATGGGTATGTTCTAGCGCAAAGAAATTTTGGTTTAAGATTCATTTATGGCTGGAAAAGATGACTAAAATACACATCAAATTTAAACCAGAACTGTTTTTGTTGGGAATACTAGGACTTAATTAGGGAAAAGAGAATACATATTTAATATTACATGTATTGACAACCGCGAGAATTGCATTTGCCCAATTTTGGAAAAATGAAAATTTATCATCTGACAAGATTATAATTACAAAAATTTTAGAATGTGCAGCAATGGATAGATTAATCTTAGAGATTAAAGAGAAAGAAGATTCAGTTTATTTTAAAACATGGGAAAAATTCTATCGATGGTTAGCAATACGATCTAGCGAGAAAGGATTGTCAAGTCTGTTAGGATGAATGATATTTATTGACTAATATTTTTATGATTATGGTTATTCTTATTGATTATAGTTATTTATCATTATATTAATTACTGTTATTTAATATTTGCACCCGGACGACAGTCTGCTTGCTAAAGCGTGGAATTATTGTTGGGGGCAACCCCATTTTTGTACCTACCCTCACCTAACCCCACTCCTGAACCCTACCTAATACCCATATCGATCCTACCCTTTCCTTATCCTTGTAAAACCTAATAAAATACTTTTTTTAAAAAAAGAACTTCACCACATCAACCAGACCTCTGGGAACCCCCAGGAAGTCTGCCCTTTCCCTGCTTCATCAGTATAAGAAAAAGGAAAGGGATCGTGTTAGTGGAGAGAACAGCCAAAGGGGAGAAGATTTAGCCAGCTGGAGTTGGGGTGAAGCCTATAATGAAATGAAACAGGTGAACCACTTCACACAAATGTTTAAAAAAATGCTTTTTATGAATGAGGAGTAGACAAAAGGGTGGAGGATGCCTTCTTGGCAAGCCAGCATGGTGTGTCGCCCGCAAAAAATGATCACTGACCCATATTCAACCTGTGGACATGCAGATCAGCCCTTAGTCCAAGTTACCAGTGAAATTAAGCAAAGAAAATTAATAGAATAGAATAGAATAGAATAGAGAAAATTTAGAATAGAATAGAATAGAATAGAATAGAATAGAATAGAATAGAATAGAATAGAATAGAATAGAATAGAATAGAAAAAATATGGAATAGAATAGAATAAAGAAAATCTGGAATAGAATAGAATAGAATAGAATAGAATAGAATAGAATAGAATAGAATGGAATGGAATGGAATGGAANTCCTCCTCTGATGATAGGGACCCACAGGACGGAGCCACAACAGGTTGGCAACTACTTACCAACCTTGGAGTTGTCTTCCTGGATCTTTGCCCTTGGTTCTCCTTTGACATAGGTTGGCTGTAACTTCCTTGATGCTTGAGCCTTCACTCCCTGGGACTGTGGGTGGGACTCTGAGCCAGCCACCCATCAGGCAAAATCCCTTCTTGCATCTTTTCCAGCACATCCATGTGTCTGCGCTTGTATATGACTGCCTTAGTACTTGCCAGAGTCTCGGTGCAAGAAATCAGGAATGAGGCTGTTCAAATGAGTACAAGTTTATTCCAAACAACTGAACTACTAACGTTCCAGGCAAATTGGTGGTAGATAAGAGTCAACAGAATTCAAGGAGGGCTGGATTAAGAACCTTTGTGGGTGTGAAGGGATTTTAAAATGATGATGTCAATGCTGCTAACATTGGATGTTCTTGCTTTGACAAAACATGCAGAGCTGTCTGGTATTTTTAGAGTTAACTTAGATGATGCTGGGAGGGGAGGAGAAAGAATGTGTGTGGGGATTAATTAAGATAAGGAATACAGAAACGGAAGGGAACCTTTGCCCTTCAAACTAACTGGAGAATGTGATATATGACAGCAAATTAAGGGAGGGAAATATGCTGGCGAAATATGTGCTCAGGGGAGGGGAATTCAGATCTTGGCATTCCTCCATGCTGTGCCGACACAATTAAAGACTTTTTAGGATAAACAATGCCTGGAAGTTCTTTGAAGTGTTTCATTAGTCGGACCCTTGACAGATGACACACTTGACCCCTCCCTTCATCTCAGCCTGGTCATCTCCCACAGCCAGTTAACCCTTTGTGAATTGAGCCAGAATGGGTGCGTGCTTAGTCTGAAGCAAGAAAGTGGTGCCCCAGGTGCAACAGATGTTAAAAAGCGAAGGCCTTTCATTGCACAATTCTGGCTGCCTTCTTGATTTCTTTTACCCCACCCCCCTGATTGCCTCGTCCAGTCCCTTCACTGCCCATCTTTGCACCGCTGGGGAAGGAGAGATGTGAGGGAACTAGCTTCCACGAGAGAATGGTGAATGACTTACTTTTTATTGCCCGTTGCAGCTGACAGGAGAGTTGAAATCTTTGCAAGTGATTGGCCTCAGCAACTCCCTCCCCCCTTCAAATGGTCACTGCAGGATTTTTCAAATAAGCAATCTTGCACACAGACTGGGGTTGTGAAAGGCAATCACAGTTATGCAGGACATAAAGAAGCTGATTGCACAGAAGAAATGCCGTCTGGCTGAAAATTTTACTCCACTCCAGTCAGCCAGCGGTTCTGCACTTGTTTTTAATCCATGTTATTGCTCACTGTGTGTTACTGTTATGACTCCAAGGAACATCAATTGGACCAACTGCTGGGCAGTGTTTATCCTTCAAATACAGAGGCACACTTCATAAATTTGATGCGCCAACGTTATGGAAATGCAGCTCATAAACAGTTAATCACAAATGAGTCAGGGTGATGGGCACAAATAGGATCTGGTTTAAAGAAAGGGAGGGAAGAAGTAGAAATTGAAGAAACAATTAACACTTTCTGGGAATTATTACGGTTAAGAAAGTGGGAGTAAGTCATTTTAGGTGGTGATTTATCAACACCAAGACAAAAGTGACCATTGCTGCGTTGTGGTGTGAGATGGATTTCCAGCACAATATTCTACCTTTTTTTTAAATTTATTGAAGGTTGTTTAAGATTGTATTAATTTAGAACAGGCTGCAAAGCATCCACTTCCAGCCCCATCTGGATACCCAGAAGGGAAATACGGTTGGTGGAAGCTGGTCCCTGAGAACTTCACCACATCCTGGGCAAAAAAATTTGGACATTCTATAGATTTAGAAGACTGGCAAAAGCTTTGGGACAGAAACATTAAACTTACTAAAGCAGCCTCATACAGAGAAAATTTATATAAAATGTTTTATAGATGGCATATGACACCAGTTAGATTAGCGAAAATGTTTAAAAATGTATCGAATAATTGTTGGAAGTGTAAACAAAAACCAGGTACTTACTACCATACCTGATGGGTATGTCCTAGCGCAAAGAAATTTTGGTTTAAGATTCATTTATGGCTGGAAAAGATGACTAAAATACACATCAAATTTAAACCAGAACTGTTTTTGTTGGGAATACTAGGACTTAATTAGGGAAAAGAGAATACATATTTAATATTACATGTATTGACAACCGCAAGAATTGCATTTGCCCAATTTTGGAAAAATGAAAATTTATCATCTGACCAGATTATAATTACAAAAATTTTAGAATGTGCAGCAATGGATAGATTAATCTTAGAGATTAAAGAGAAAGAAGATTCAGTTTATTTTAAAACATGGGAAAAATTCTATCGATGGTTAGCAATACGATCTAGCGAGAAAGGATTGTCAAGTCTGTTAGGATGAATGATATTTATTGACTAACTAATATTTTTATGATTGTGGTTATTCTTATTGATTATAGTTATTTATCATTATATTAATTACTGTTATTTAATATTTGTACCCGGACGACAGTCTGCTTGCTAAAGCGTGGAATTATTGTTGGGGGCAACCCCATTTTTGTACCTACCCTCACCTAACCCCACTCCTGAACCCTACCTAATACCCATATCGATCCTACCCTTTCCTTATCCTTGTAAAACCTAATAAAATACTTTTTTAAAAAAAGAACTTCACCACATCGACCAGACCTCTGGGAACCCCCAGGAAGTCTGCCCTTTCCCTGCTTCATCAGTACAAGAAAAAGGAAAGGGATCGTGTTAGTGGAGAGAACAGCCAAAGGGGAGAAGATTTAGCCAGCTGGAGTTGGGGTGAAGCCTATAATGAAATGAAACAGGTGAACCACTTCACACAAATGTTTAAAAAAATGCTTTTTATGAATGAGGAGCAGACAAAAGGGTGGAGCATGCCTTCTTGGCGAGCCAGCATGGTGTGTCGCCCTCAAAAAATGATCACTGACCCATATTCAACCTGGTTCAAACTGTGGACATGCAGATCAGCCCTTAGTCCAAGTTACCAGTGAAATTAAGCAAAGAAAATTAATAGAATAGAATAGAATAGAATAGAATAGAATAGAATAGAATAGAATAGAATAGAATAGAATAGAAAAAATCTGGAATAGAATAGAATAAAGAAAATCTGGAATAGAATAGAATAGAATAGAATAGAATAGAATGGAATGGAATGGAATGGAATGGAATGGAATGGAACGGAACGGAACGGAACGGAACGGAACGGAACGGAACAGAACAGAATAGAATAGAATAGAAAAGAAAAAAATCTGGAATAGAATAGAATAAAGAAAATCTGGAATAGAATAGAATAGAATGGAATGGAATGGAATAGAATAGAATAGAATAGAATAGAATAGAATAGAATAGAATAGAATAGAATAGAATAGAATAGAAAAGAAAAAATCTGGAATGGAATAGAATAAAGAAAATCTGGAATAGAATAGAATAGAATAGAATAGAATAGAATAGAATAGAATAGAATGGAATGGAATGGAATGGAATGGAATGGAATGGAATAGAATAGAATAGAATAGAATAGAATAGAATAGAATAGAATAGAATAGAATAGAATAGAATAGAATAGAGAAAATTTAGAATAGAACAGAATAAAGAAAATTTAGACTAGACTAGACTAGACTAGACTAGACTAGACTAGAATAGACTAGAATAGAATAGACTAGACTAGAATAGAATAGAATAGGAAGGGACCTTAGAGGTCTTCTAGTCCAACCCCCTGCTCAGGCAGGAAACCCGATACCATTTCAGGCAAATGGTTGTCCAATCTCTTGTGCAGCTATTCGTTAATTTCCTTCAACATCTTACTCATGATAACAGCACTATGGACAATGAATTAGCCCCATTTTCTGGGTGACGACAACACAATTAACCATACATTCAACATACAGACTGGGTTTGCTCCACATGACAAATTAAAATGTTGCTGGTTGGGTGGTGGCTCTGCGTGCCATGTGAACATAATATGTCCTATGACCAGCTTTTGGGTGTTTAGCAACACGGCTGCATTTACGGCTCTTTGCAACACCTCATGGTCACATGACTGCACTTTATTAATACAATATTTTATTAAGTTTTATAAGATTAGGGGAGAGATAGGGTCAATATAGGTATTGGGGTTCAGGGTGGGATTCAGGGATGGGATTGGGATAGGGGTAGGTACAACAATGAGGTTGCCCCCAATAACATTTCCAAGCTTTAGCAAGCAGATTATTGTCTGGGTACATATATTCAATAACAGCAATTAATGTAATAGTAAATAGCTATAGTCAATAAGAATAACAGTAATCGTAAAGAGTGTCAATTAATCAGTAGATATCATTCATCTTATTAAATATCACAATCATTTCTCGCTAATTCGTTTTGCTAACCATTGGTAGGAGTTTTCCCATGTTTTAAAATAAACTGAGTCTTCTTTCTCTTTAATCTCTAAGGTTAGTCTGTCCATTTCTGCACATTCTAAAATTTTCCTGATTATGATCTCATCAGATGGTATACTTTCATTTTTCCAATATTGGGCAAATGCTATTCTCGCAGCTGTCAATATGTGTGATATTAAATACTCATTCTCTTTCCCATATTTGGGTCCTAATATTCCTAACAAAAACAGTTCTGGCTTAAATTCTATCTGTATTTTAGTCATCTTTTCCAGCCATGTATGAATCTTAAACCAAAATTTTTTCGCACTAGGACATACCCACCAGATATGATAGTAGGTACCTGGCTTTTGTTTACATTTCCAACAATTATTCGAAACATTTTTAAACATTTTCGCTAGTCTTACTGGTGTCATGTGCCATCTATAAAACATTTTATACAGGTTTTCTTTATATGAAGCCGCTTTAGTCAATTTAATGTTTCTATCCCATAACGTTTGCCAATCTTCTAAGTGTACAGAATATCCAAAAAGTTTTTGCCCATACTATCATTGTTTCTTTTACCGCACTTTATGACCACACCTTATGATATTTTGCCAAAACCCAGCCCTTACTTTTGGCTTTTTGGCAAAACCACGCCCATAGCAAACAATGGGTTCACTTAACAATCACAGCATTCACTTCACCAATAAGCAAAAAGGTGATAAAATATTACCTGTCTGCCATGTGACCGACCCATTTTACAACCATGATGACTTAGGACAGTGGTGGCGAACCTATGGCACGGGTGCCAGAGCCGGCACTCAGAACCCTCTCTGTGGGGATGCGCGCCATCGCCCCAGTCCTAGCCCTTCAGCTGGGTTTTATAAAACCTTTTCGCTTTAGGCCTCCGCCGCTGTGTACAAAAAAAAAAGGTTCAATCAATCAGTCAATTTCAACTTCTCGCGGAAAAAAAAAAGATCTTGGAAAGTTGGAATTGATTGATTGAACTTTTTAGTCCCACCCAGTCTGCTGTTACCACTGCAGCCACGCCCACCCAATGGGCAACACCCAGCCAATGGGCCACACCCACCTGGCACCCGACGATGCATAAGTTGGTTTTGGGTTGCAGTTTGGGCACTTGGTCTCTAAAAGGTTCGCCATCACTGACTTAGGACCATTATAGTTATAACTCAAGTCCGAATTCAAGGACTAATTGTACAAAGAACAAAGATTTAAAAACGCACGCTACAGGAGCCCAGTCTGGCTGTATTATTTATTGAATTTATATACCGCCCTATCTCCCTTACGGGACTCAGGGCGGTGAACAGGCGATAATAAAAACCACGATAAATATACACAAGTTTCTGTTCTAAAATCAAATTAAATAACAGGCCTGCTCTAAAAGTACCCCATACAAAACCCCCACTAAAACATAATCAAACTACGCCAGGCCGGCCGCACGGAATNCCACAGAGAAGGCTCTCCCCCTGGGGGTCACCAGCCGGCATTGTCTGGCCGACGGCACCCTAAGGAGGCCCTCTCTGTGGGAGCGGACTGGTCGAAGGGAGGTGTTTGGTAGGAGGCGGTCTTGCAAATACCTAGGTCCATTGCCACGGAGCGCTTTAAAGGTTGTTACTAACACCTTGAAGCGCACCCGGAAGGCCACCGGCAGCCAGTGCAGCTCACGCAGGAGAGGTGTTACATGGGAGCATCTAGAGGCCCCCAGGATCCCCCGCGTGGCCACATTCTGAACTAGCTGGAGCCTCCGGGTGCACCTCAAGGGGAGCCCCATGTAGAGAGCGTTGCAATAGTCCAGGCAGGAAACAACGAGGGCTTGAGTGACCGTGCGTAGAGCGTCACGATCCAGAAAGGGGCGCAACTGGCGTATCAGGCGAACCTGATGAAAAGCCCCCCTGGCCACGGCTGTCATATGGTAGGAGGCTGTAAGGCTGACAAGCATACTAGAGGGACAGCCGCCATCTTTGGCTTCTCTCAGCCCTTTCCCACAGAGGCCCTGCTGAAGACATGGACTTTGGCCCAACTTGTCCTTGCCACAGATGCTCCTCAGCAGAATAGGACAATTCGCCACAGCCAGCTTTTTTTCCTTTGAAAACTTCGCTTCTCACCCAGGAAGCTTCTCCAGTTCTAACTAACTAGTGGGGAATTGAAGGAGTTCCATTCTTTGCTGTCATCCAGTCGTTGGCACTCTGAGACTCTGAGTGTCTTTTCTTAGCACACAGAGAGTCCTGGAGGCCACTTGGGGATTTATCTGTATCTTCAGAGTCACCTGAATCGGGGCAAACAAGCGTGGGACCTGCCCGGGACGGCTGAAAGGACTGCGTTGTCAACAAACTAAGAGAGACTTCAGGAAGGATTCCATGGATGGAAATCCTACAGGTGAAAAGAAGTCAAAATGCTTGGGAAACTCTGAAAAATGAGGTTAGAAAGGGGCAATTTAACACAGTATCACAGAGAAAGAGAAACAAGAGACCCCCGCAGGCAAAGCCACATGGTTGCATAAAGTACTGTGACAACTCACTGTGGCCAACTCACCCCAGCCAACTTGCCACGGCCAACTCATCACAGCTAACTCGCCGCAGGACAACCTGCCACAGCCAACTCGCCATGGGACTATTTAACAACGCAATTTAATTATTACAAAATAAATTTAAAAAGTATGTTGTCATTCACATTTCATTCATCTTATGTCATTCATCTTATGTCATTCACATTCATTCATCTTATGTCATTCCCTCCTCCTTCTGCATCCTTTCTTTAATGATTCTATTGTCATGGTTCCGACAGATGAAACTCTTCAAAGAACTTCGAGGCATTGTTTGCCTTAAAGAATCTTTATTCAAGTTGCATGGCATCGGCACTTACACGGTCGAAGCCGAAATCTGAATTCCTCTCCTCTGAGCACATAGTATCAAAGCACAATTCCCTCCTCTAATTTACAGTCAAAAATCACATTCTCCAATTAGTTTGAAATGCAGGCTTTCCCTCCTGTTCTCCAACCCGCCAATCCTTATCATCTCTTATTTCAAAAGCCCTGAGTTCACACACTATTACAATATTGTTATGTCTAACTAACTCCCACCACATTCCGCCTCCTCCCCCAGCATCATCTAATTCTAAGAGTAAAGCATAAGAAAGAAAAAGGCTGCATCTTCATATGTTGTCAAAGCAAGAACATCCAATGTTACCAGCATTGACATCTATTGCACCATTTCTTTGATCTTGGTGTAACTCTAGTCCCGCAACAAGTGGTTCCATGATGAGTTGGCCATGGCAAGTTGTCCCATGGTGAATAGGGCCGTGGCTGGCAAGTTGGCTGTGATGAGTTGGCCGTGGTGTGTTAACCATGGCTAGTTGGCTATGGCGAATTCCTCAGAGCCTCCTCTGATATTCAGCTCTGCATCCCTCCAAAATGTTCAAGCCAAGGTTTCCAGCACGAAGGAAATTATTCTCAAAGATGCAATTCTCTTTCCTGACAGGCCATGTCAGGTTTTCGATAAAATGATAAAAGCTGTGATGTCAGGAAATCTTCCGTAAGACGGCAAGCGGGTGTTTATGCGTCTCTTTCTTTCCCGCTTCTTCTACTCTTTTTCTCATCTATCCTTCACTCTAAATAAAGTTTAGCTGTAGTTCATGCTGCGATGCATGGATGGAACACTCTTCTGTCAAATTGTCACTTTGCAGAGTTTTCTACATTTCACCAAATGTACTCTAAGCTAATGCAGGACAGGAGAGATGCTCCCCAAATGCCCCCTCCCCCACTTCTCATTCCGTTCGATGGCAGAGAATCTGCCTCTGAAAGTCTTCCAAGGGAAAGAGAATTGAGACAGTTGCAGAGTTCATGCTCTTTGTCAAAAGGTGGTCAAAGAAATGGCACAAATGTCCTTGCGGTCACAGTGCCATCCTCTTTCCAATGGTCAGCAACCTCACCTCAGGGGGGGGGCATAATGGAAGGAAACAATCCCAGGGAGTGGGGGGGTCATCAACCTCAAACAGAACAGTCAGAAGAAGAAGAATCACCCAGAGATTCTTGAATTAAGCTTGTCACAAATCAGGAGTTAGAGTCCAGGATCTCGAAAATGGAATACGCAAAACTGCTAGCCTCACTGAGCAGTAAATAAATAGCAATAGCCCTTAGACTTATATACTGCTTCATAGTGCTTTACAGCCCTCTCTAAGCAGTTTACAGAGTCAGCATATTGACCCCAACAATCTGGCTCCCAAAGACTTTGAATGATGTAACCTCTCCATCACAAGACCCATCACAAGACTCACACTTGACATTCCCACATCTGAAGCCCTTATAAGCAGAAGAACACCTACATCCCCTAAACGCCGCTGAAGATGTTACTAGCCTGGTAATAAAACTGTCATGGTTCCGACAGATGAAACTCTTCAAAGAACTCCGAGGCATTGTTTACCTTAAAGAATCTTTATTCGAGCAGCATAGCATTGGCATATACATAAGCAAAGCCAAAATCTGGATTCCCCTCCCCTGAGCACATAGTATCAAAGCACAATTCCCTCCTCTAATTAACAGTCATAAATCCCATTCTCCAATTAGTTTGAAATGCAGGCTTTCCCTCCTGTTCTCCAACCCGCCATTCCTTATCATCTCTTATTTCAAAAGCCCTGAATTCACACACTATTACAATATTGTTATGTCTAACTAACTCCCATCACATTGTTCCCCCTCCCCCAGTATCATCTAATTCTAAGAGTAAAGCATAAGAAAGAAAAAGGCTGCATCTCCATATGTTGTCAAAGCAAGAACATCCAATGTTAGCAGCATTGACAGAAACGTTTGGAAACCAACCCACAAGCTCAGAAAACGAACCTTAACCCTCATCCTACACCCGAGCTACAGATATTTGCCACTATTGCAAACAGACTAAAAACCCATGGGCTCAGAGCAGAGTGGAGATGGTGCTTTTTGTGTCACTGCACCAACCCTCCAACCGACAGCTTCTCCATGGGGTCCCAGGCCAATCTGCAGAGCGAGATCCTGAGACCCTACCTGTAGGCCAGCGGGGAGGCAGATCTCACCTTGAGGGGTACGATTTTTCCAAAGATTGAGGGCTGTGGCAGAAAAGACCCTTCTCCTAGACCTTGCCAGCTCTGAAATTTCTTGGCTGAAGGGGTCTGCAGTAGGCCCTTCTTCCAGAATAAGTGAGGAAGGACAGTTCCTCAGATATCCTGGACCCATGCCATAGAACAGCGGTCCCCAACCTTTCCTGCTTGGCAGACTGGTAAGGTGGAAGAGGGGATGGTTTCTGTGCACCCGTGCACAGCTCCATCTCTGCAAGTGGGGGGCACACGCGCTTCCCGCTCACACAAATGGAGCTTTGCATGCAAGCATGAATAGAGCTACACAAGCATGCTTGCCTACCACTCATGCAAGAGGAGCCGTGTATACACTTGCCCACCACATATGGGGCCCAGTTCAGAACAGGCCACAGCCCACTAGTGGTTTGCAACCTGTGTTCTGTCCCAGCCTACGTACGTCCTTGTTACTTCACAAAGACAGCCCCTCTTTTAACAGTAGACTGGAAAATAAACCCTTTTTATTTAAGTTACAGACCTGATAATTTCCCCAGAAAAACAAAAGCAACAGAACACTTTTCCAATGGAGCAAAAAGGAGCACGAGTCAAACAGGAAATAACTCACAAGCAAAATAAACAGACCATGATCTCTCGACTCTGAAGTTCTTTGCAAACGGTTGCCTCCAGCAACCAGCCCTGCCCACACATTCCCTTTTTGTTATGCAGCCCCCAAGGCATGGCTTGTCACTGCTTTCTCCTCCTAACCTGGAGTCGCACCATTGCCTCCCTCTGTCCTACTCGTGTGACCTGCCTACGTTTATGAGTGTCTCTGAGGTCTTCCAGCTGTGCTTCCTCCAAGTCCGACTCAGCTTCCCAGCACAGCTAGCTCTCAGCTGGATCACGAGTGGAAGGACCAGCCTTCTCATCAGTCTGTAAGTCCTGCAGCTCATCAGTGCCTCCCTCTGACTCTGATGGCTCTCCAGGCCCCTCCTCCTCCTCCTCCTCTGATTCCCCAGACTCAACTACCGAGATCACAGGCTGGCATGGAATCACAACAGCCTGGGATTGGGGACCCCCAACATAGAGGGCTGTAAAGGTAGTAAGCAACACCTGGAATTGGAACCCAAAATTGTTTCAGGTGGGCTCTTCCTCTCAACTAAGAAATTGAAGGACTCCCCGCCCTTCCCCAAATAAACTAAACCCTGAAACCTCCCCCCTGCTCTTCCTGCTCTTGAAATTCTCCCTTGTCTTTCTCAGCCCCAGCACATCTCTTCCTTGGGACTCCGGTCTAGAGAAATGGATGGAAAATGTGGCCTTGCTTTTCCCAAAGATGCTTTTTCCAAAGGCAGCTGGACTTTCTTTGTCTTGTCTTTGAAGACATTTCGCTTCTCAGTTCTGAAGAAGCTTCTTGGATGAGAGGTGAAACATCTTCAAAGAAAAGGCAAAGAAAATCCAGTTGTCTTTTGCAAAAGCACCTTTGGGACAACCATGACTTGGACGACTGAGAATCTCCATAAACATATCCCCCCTCCCCCTTGGGAGTATGGCAGAATCCAGGGGAAGGTGAGATTTGGTTTTAGATCAGAGGAAATAGATAGAAATGAAATATAAATGTATTCTGACAGAAATTCTCTAGTCAACTATTTAAATATTGCTGGGAATTTCAAACAGCCTCTATTTGCAACCTCTATGCAGTTTAGGATTTTCCCCCTAAAAGTCTTGGTTGATCCTATGCAATGCAAGTTGAATGGAGCTTCCTGTGTCTAATCCATTGTTTTGCAATCTCAACAACTTTAAGATCCATGGACTCCAACTCCCAGAATTCCCCTGCCCTCATGAAGCTAGGGAATTCTAGGAGTTGGTCCACACATCTTAAAGTTGGTGAGGTTGAGAAATACTGATCTAATATATAGGATAAATCAAGACAGCATACCAAAAAGCAGAGACATCACCCTGCCAACAAAAGTACGTATAGTCAAGGCCATGGTTTTCCCAGTTGCAATGTATGGTGGTGAAAGTTGGACCATAAGAAAGGCTGAGCGCCAAAGAATGGAGGCCTTTGAACTCTGGTGTTGGAGAAGACTCCTGCGAGTCCCCTGGACTGCAAGGTGATCCAACCGGTCAGTCCTAGAGGAGATCAACCCCGACTGCTCTTTAGAAGGCCAGATCCTGAAGTTGAAACTCAAGTACTTTGGCCACCTCATGAGAAGGAAGGAATCACTGGAGAAGAGCCTGATGTTGGGAAAGATGGAGGGCAAGAGAAGAAGGGGACGACAGAGAAGGAGGTGGCTGGATGGAGTCACTGAAGCAGGAGGCATGAGCTTCAATGGACTCCAGAAGATGGTAGAGGACAGGAAGGCCTGGAGGAACGTTGTCCATGGGGTCGTGATGGGTCAGACACGACTTCGCAACTAACAACAACAACAACAACAACAACATCAACAAAGGTGTCAGGGTTATACGTACATGACCCCTACCACCACAATACCTCCAGTCTTTAGATCCTTGCCAGCTGAAGTTTTTAATTTGATACAGTGCAAACGTAGTTGATATCTGCAGAATAATTGTATTAATTGTATTTAATTTGATGTAAAATCTGTTAAATTTGCCCCCTTTCCCAAAGGAGGGGGGAGGAAGATCTAGGAAAATACAGCTCAGGCTGATGCTAATATCTACCCAGGAAGTGTTTAAAGCAAACCACAATGAGACCAGATTTGCTAAGCACCTTGAAAGCAGCGCAGGGATTACTAGCAATCAGCCTGGGTTTATCAAGAACAAATCTTGTTTGGAAGAGAACTTCCTTCATAACTAATGGAACTGCAGTGGAGATAAAATCTCTCGTAGGCAGCAAATGATTTGATGAAATATTCTGAATAGAACATTAAAGGTAGATGAACTCAGCGGGCTTGAAAATGATAACATCCTTATCAAACTGTAATCAATTATTGCGTGGTGACCACAAAGTTTAATCCTGGCCCAACACTCTTCAGCTACGCTATTAAAGATTTGGATGAAGAGATCGGGAGATTGCTGATCAGACAGCAGTTGAAACACCAGAAATGACATTCAAGAAAGTTAGGGAAACCTTTAGGGTAGAGAAATGGGTTGGCAATAATAAGATAAAATAGAAAAGAATGCAAAGGTAAAATTTTAAAAAAGTAAAATAAAATGAAATTGAAATGCATGGCTACGTGGTAAGCTGGGGAGTCGGACTTAGGAAACATTCCTCAGTAATGTTCATCACAAACAGCATACAAATCAGATGTGTGGAAGGGCTGCAACAAAGGATGAACAGTAACAGAAGGGAAAGTTCTAAACAAGAGGATGAAACCCTTCTATATATGCTAAAAGAGGTTCAAACAACAGGAAGGGAATCGAAATTAAATCCTGCAGAGAGGCCGCGGTGAGCTGAGCATTTTTGCCCTAAAGAGAAGAGGGATGGGGGGAAGGAGAGCAGAGCAGAGCCTGAAAGGATGTTACACCCCCAAAAAGCCTGGAGACACCCCCCCCCC
>NW_015390460.1:52984-56713 GCF_001527695.2 Protobothrops mucrosquamatus | reverse complement strand
ACTGGCTACCGGTGGCCTTTCGAGTGCGCTTCAAGGTGTTGATTATCATCTTTAAAGCGCACCATGGCATCGGACCTGGTTATCTCCGAGACCGCCTTCTGCCACAGATTGCCTCTCATCGGCCGGTACGCTCCCACAGAGAGGGTCTCCTCAGGGTGCCGTCAGCCAGACAGTGTCGGCTGGCGACCCCCAGGGGGAGAGCCTTCTCAGTGGGAGCCCCCTCCCTATGGAACGAACTACCCCCAGAGATCTGGGTCATCCCGGATCTCCCCTCCTTCCGCCACGCCGTCAAGACATGGCTATTCCAGCTAGCGGGGCTGGCCTGAGGGGTATTTTAGATTGGATTTTAATTTGATTTTATATTGGGTGTTAACAAAATTTTAAATGAAACGGCAAAATTAATATTTCTTTTAATTATATTTTAAAATGGTGTTTGTAGGGTTTTTTATCTGTTTTTAGCTTGCTGTAAGCCGCCCTGGGTCCACCAGGAGAAGGGCGGGGTATAAATCTAATAAAATCTAAATCTAAAATCTAAATCTAAAAGAAAGAAAGAACTGGGAAAGAAAGAAAGAACTGGGAAAGAAAGAAAGAACTGGGAAAGAAAGAAAGAACTGGGAAAGAAAGAAAGAACTGGGAAAGAAAGAAAGAAAGAAAGAAAGAAAGAAAGAAAGAAAGAAAGAAAGAAAGAAAGAAAGAAAGAAAGAAAGAAAGAAAGAAAAAGAAAGTTCAAGCAGAGGCAATGAACAAAGAGTTGGATAAGATCAGAGTTCCCCAACCTTTCCAGCTTTGGGGACCAGCCGGGGGGAGGAGAGAGCAGTGGGCAAGCACGCAGGTGCACGAAGCATGAGCGACGCCCTCCACTTGCTCAAATGGAGCACGCACATATGTGCTTGTCCACTGCTCACGCAAGGGGGGGATGCACACCCGGTGCTCCCCCACCATTTCCGTTCAAGGCCCCGATAGAGGGCCACAGCTCCAGGGTTGGGGACCCCTGGACTAAATGGCCTCTAATCCTATGAATATAATTTGTGTATATATATTTATTCTTGGCTTCACTTCCCACCAGGTAGCTGGGGTGGAACCCACTGACTGCTGCTCAGGTGTGGGGTGTTATGGTTTTGACTTCCATGGCTATCATGCCACCATAAGGCTGAAACTAGCAGAAATCCTAGCCAGGCTGGCTAAGCCAAGTTAAGAAGTCTGCAAAGGGCCGGCTCAATTCACCTGGATGGTGTGTTTGTGTACTCTGATATCCACAATGGCTTAACAAACCATCCATCTTCTTCCCAATTTGGCTCTGCATCTTGCTGCTTGACACCTCATCTCCCTTTCGTGCACAACGTCCTTTGCCCCCGACGCCCTTAGGGAAATGATCCCACCAGTGGAGTTCCTTCATCCCGGAGAGAAGCAATTCTGGCTCTGCCGTTGAAGGGAGGGAGATTTACATTTCCCCCCTCCGAGGGGCTTGTTACTCGCATAGCTCTATTGAGTCTGAATGGCTGACAGGCCCATCTGTCACAAACAGCAGTCGAAGTCTTGGCGAGAACCCCAAGCTTTTGGGGAAAAAAGGAGAGGAAAAACAACAAATCCAAGCTGGGAGGAAGCCACCAAGCTGTAACCCTAAATAGATTCAAAGTGGCTTTTCTAGGGCTTCCACCATGAGGAAGAGGAGGTACAGCTGCCTGGCTGCCATTTGGCGAGGGTAGCCCTGTCGTTGGAGCAGCAGGTGGCAGGGAATTTCCTTCCCGACACCCCCTCAGCCGCACACCTGCGCTTCTCACACCTGCAGCAGGTGGGGGGAGAATTCAGATGGGACGCAGGAATAGAATGGCATGGAATGGCATGGAATAGAATGGAATGGAATGGAATGGAATGGAATGGCATGGCATGGCATGGCATGGCATGGCATGGCATAGCATAGAATAGAATAGAATAGAATAGAATAGAATAGAATAGAATAGAATAGAATAGAATAGAATAGAATAGTTGGAAGGGATCTTGGAGGTCTTCTAGTCCAGTCCCTGCTCAAGCAGGAGAACCTATACCATCTCAGACAAGTGACTGTCCAGTCTCTTCTTAACAACCTCCAGTGATGGAGCGCCCACAATTTCTGAAGGCAAGCTGTTCCACTGGTTAATTGTCCTCCCTGTCAGGAAGTTTCTCCTTAATTCCAGGTTGCTTCTCTCCTTGATCAGTTTCCAACCATTGTTTCTTGTCCTGCCCTCTGGTGCTTTGGAGAATAATGTGACCCCCTCTGCCTTGTGGCAGCCCCTCAAATACTGGAACACTGTTATCATGTCCCCCTTATTTCTTCTTTTCTTTAGACTAGCCAAACCCAAGTCCTGCAGCCGTTCTTCGTATGTTTTAGTGTCCAAGGCCTTGGATCAACTTAGTTGTTCTTCTCTGAACTTTTTCCAAGGTCTCAACATCTTTTTTGTAGTATGGTGACCAAACTTAGTTGCAGTATTCCAGGTGTGGCCTCACTAGGGTTTTATAAAGCAGTACTAATACTTCGCATGATCTTGATTCTATGCCTCTGTTTATAAGGCCCAGGAGAAATTCGAAAGGTCGACATGGGCAGAAGGCTGAGTGGGCAGTCAGGATCAAGAGAAGCCCTCACTGGTCGGGGGCTCAGGACAGCGAGGGCCATCGGGGGAAGCCGGCTGGGTCAGGTGGACCAGGGTAGATGTCGAGCCTCAGCTGTCACTGAGTAACAAGGAGGTGAGGGGAGATGGCCTCCCTCAGCTTTGCTCAAGCTTGACAAATTAATTAGTGTGGGCACCGAATTTGCTCCCAAGTTGAAAAAGACACTTTGTTTTGCCATCTCTTGCAAGGAACACTGGATTTTACACCCTTTCAGGGATGCCCTGATCAGATGGTATGCAAGTGGGTGGGATTATCCTATCTTGTACTGTAGTCCTTGACTTATAACTGGCTGCTTAATGATGATTCAGAGTTATGACAGACTTCCCTGGGGTAACTTGCAAGCCAGTCTCAAAATTCCAACAGCTGCACCGCCACCTGGCGCTCACATGACCAGATGTTGGGTGTTCATCCCACATTGGTGGCGATTTCCAGCATCCCTCAGTCACATGGTCACTATTTTATGACAGTTTGCCCAAACCTTTCCATCTTCGGCAAAACTGGCCACTAGTGAATCCCTGGTTTGAATTATAACCGCATGTTTGCTTAATGACCTTGAGTTTTGCTTAATGCTCATAAAATTGGATCACTCGTGTGGGTGAGCCAATTTACAACTGTCATGACTTACAAGCATGATGGGCAGGCTGCATTACGGCCAAATGTTGAGGACTATCTGCACTAGGAGTTTGCAAATTACTTGGCTTCTTCCCAAAAGGAAAAAAAAAGTCTTCCCATGCACCTTTTCCAGAGGGATGAGTCAGAGCAGACAGGGGGGCAGCAGAGTGGTGGAAAAGGCTATTAGGGGAAACACAGCTCCAACAGCAGCCCATCCTTCACCATGGCCAGGCTTAAAGCAAAGTGGAAAATATGACCAAGAAAGAGTTGCGTAACATTCACAATCCCTCCTGAAAGAACGGTACTAAAGCAGGTGGCTCTAAGTTATTCAATTCAATCCTCCTTTTGATGTTCCTCACCATCAAGAAGTTAGAGTAGAGTAGAGTAGAGTAGAGTAGAGTAGAGTAGAGTAGAGTAGAGTAGAGTAGAGTAGAGTAGAGTAGAGTAGAGTAGAGTAGAGTAGAGTAGAGT
>NW_015390460.1:48814-51605 GCF_001527695.2 Protobothrops mucrosquamatus | reverse complement strand
AGAATAGAATAGAATAGAATAGAATAGAAGGGATCTTGGAGGTCTTCTAGTCCAGCCTCCTGCTCAAGCAGGAGACCATTTACCATTTCAGACAAGTGGCTGCCCAATATTATTTTTTCTTAAAAACCTCCAGTGATGAAGCACCCACACACTCTGAAGGCAAGAAATGTCACGTCCTGTGGAGTTTTGTGCAAGATTTTAATATAAATTTCCATGACCTTGCAGGGTCGCACAAGAGCAGCTGAAATCTTGCGTTATTTGGCCACTTTCTCCATTTGATTGGAGGGTTCTTCCTCCAGGGAGAGACGCTCATGGGCCCCCCACCTGCCTCTCTTCTGACCAGTCTGAAAATATTCCTCCTAGCAAAAACAGTTTCAGCTAAGCAAGGATACAGTGATGAACAAGGACGCGAAGCGGGCCAATTTGATCACCGGCCAAGATTTACACAATGAGGAGCCCCACCTGCCAGAAGCCGAGGTGCTCAGGGCTGCTGCAGGACGGAGCTGGCCATGAAACCATTTCCTGGCAGGTCTGGAGACAAATCTGCCAATAAATCAGGCAATGAGGCAAGTGGCTAAACGAAATGGAGGAAAGAGCACATCCATTATCCAGTCTCCATCCCTGCTCTAATGGGTGCCAGATGCTCTTTTCTTCCAGGTTAGAAGAGCAGCCGTAGAGCTAATAGAAAACTTGATATCAGGAGGATGAACTGGTCAGATGACTGGCGGAGAAAGAGTTTGCCGCATGCAGCATCTCATCTTCATCCAGAAAGTCCCACTGGGAGGGCAGCTCCATAAGTAAGGTTCTATTCTATTCACCTGGCCCAGGCAGGGCTGAAGACAACCCAGAGCCCACCTCGTAGTTCTGGTCTCCCAGCTCCCCATTCCCCCTCCCTCCAGTGACATCCAGAGGAGTCAACTTGCGCATCCTACTTCCTGCCAGGTATCCAGCTACACCTCAATTCTGCTCTCATTGATTGTAAGGACCAATTCAATTCAGAATAAAGCCGGAAGGGACCTTGACGGTCTCCTAGTCCAACCCCCTCCTCAAGCAGGAGACCCTTTACCATTTCAGACAAGTGGCTGTCCAGTCTCCTCTTAAAAACCTCCAAGTGATGAAGCACCCACAACTTCTGAAAACGAGCGGTTCCACTATTGGAACATTGGAATACTGCTATCATGTCACCCCTAGTCTTTCTTTTCCTTAGCCAAACCCCAATCCTCAAACCGTTCATCATATTTTTTTAGTCTCCAGGCCTTTAATCATAGAGCCTTAGTGGTGCAGTGGTTAGAATGCAGTATTGCAGGCTAACTCTGCCAACTGCCAGTAGTTTGATTCTCACTGGCTCAAGGCGGACTCAGCCTTCCATCCTTCCAAGGTCGGTAAAACGGGGATCCAGATTGCTGGGGGCAACATGCTGACTCTGTAAACCGCTTAGAGAGAGCTGTAAAGCACTGTGAAGCAGTATATAAGTTTATACACCATCATATTCTGGTTCGCCTCGTGCAGTTCCGTGTTCTTTCTGGCAACTTCCCTGGTTTTCCCGCATGGTTACGCCAGAATGTCTCTCCTCCCAGCCATCCTTCTTTCCAACCCCCAGCGACCATCAGAGTCTCAGCTGGTCATTGCAGGCTTCTGCCTCTCCCAGCCACTCAAGGAAATGTTCTCCACTTTCCCCACGGCTTCTCCCCAAGCTTCCATCTGATCACTCTCTTGAGCAGACATGCACCATCCCCACGATAGAGACATGTCTGACCATTATTACAGACTTAGCTTAATGCCAAACCTGCCCCCAACTTAGACATTAGGAAAGAAAGACCCTCAACTCCATTGGATTGAAGTAATAGGTTCTTTTACTAAAATTAAGTGGTTGCAGCAGAAGTAAAACTAGATCTGAATATTCCTGGCCCTGCCTTTATGACTTTTGGGAACGGCTCGGATACTTGGCACCTCTCACTGCAATTTCGCATTCAGTTCCCAGACTACGTGCCCTTGTAGGCTGTTTTCATTCCGATTTGATAGATAGATAGATAGATAGATAGATAGATAGATAGATGGATGGATGGATGGATGGATGGATGGATGGATGGACGGACGGACGGACGGACGGACGGACGGACGGACGGACGGACGGACGGATGAGTGGGTGGATGGGTGGATGGGTGGATGTATGTATGTATGTATGGATGGATGGATAGATGGCTAGATGGGTAGGTAGGTAGGTAGGTAGGTAGGTAGGTAGATGGATGGATGGATATGTGGGTGGGTGGGTGGGTGGGTGGGTGGATAGAGAGAGAGACAGACAGATACGGAGGGAGGGAGGGAGGGACAGAGGGACAGAGATAGATAGATTAGATAGATAGATAGCTAGATAGCTAGCTAGATAGATAGATAGATAGATAGATAGATAGATAGATAGATAGATAGATAGATAGATAGATAGATGATAGATAGATAGATAGATAGATAGATAGATAGATAGATAGATAGATAGATAGATAGATAGATACATAGATACATAGATACATAGATACATAGATACATAGATACATAAATAGATAACCTTTATTGTCATTTTTTACTGTGGGCAGGATGGCACCCATTAAAAATGAAATTTAGTTGCTTGCTCTCAAAGCGTACACATACATAACACAGCCAGCGAAGAAAAGAGGCTGGAGGTGGCAGACCCCTTCACAGCTTGGCTCCTATTACCTGCAGGAGGTATCTTCTCCTTTGGAATCCCTGCAGTCTGTTCAATCCACCCAGGAGACACAAGTGATGTGGTGGAGTG
>NW_015390460.1:35115-48715 GCF_001527695.2 Protobothrops mucrosquamatus | reverse complement strand
ATGGCACCCATTAAAAATGAAATTTAGTTGCTTGCTCTCAAAGCGTACACATACATAACACAGCCAGCGAAGAAAAGAGGCTGGAGGTGGCAGACCCCTTCACAGCTTGGCTCCTATTACCTGCAGGAGGTATCTTCTCCTTTGGAATCCCTGCAGTCTGTTCAATCCACCCAGGAGACACAAGTGATGTGGTGGAGTGTAGTCTGGATTCCCAGGAGGAAAGGGCTGCTTTCTAGAGGGCAAAGAGGCAGAGGAGCCTGGAAACTTTGAAAAGGAGCAAGAGAGCTAAAACTGTTCCTCCCTAGAAGTTCCCAGAGTTTATCTATGCTTTTATGCAAATAGTTGCTTTAGTCTGGCAAGATTCTCTCTACAGGTGAAGAACAATAGAACAAACTACTCTGAGGTAACTCCGTGTATTATTCTTGGTTCTTGGGGCCTGATTTCTAGGGCCCCACTCTAGGGAGTGAAGAAACTACTCTGAGGTAACTCCATGTATTATTCTTTGTTCTTGGGGCCTGATTTCTAGGGCCCCACTCTAGGGAGTGAAGAAACTACTCTGAGGTAACTCCATGTATTATTCTTGGTTCTTGGGGCCTGATTTCTAGGGCCCCACTCTAGGGAGTGAAGAAACTACTCTGAGGTAACTCCATGTATTATTCTTGGTTCTTGGGGCCTGATTTCTAGGGCCCCACTCTTGGGAGCGCTGGTTTTCAGGGGCTGCACCCACACATCTTCTGGAAATCTCTATCTTGCCTCACCTCCCTTTAGGCCTCGGTTCTATCATGGTTCTGTTCTGGTGTGCTTTGGTTTGGTTAGCTGAGTTTTGTTTTACCCTTCCATTCATTTGTCCACTTTTTGTTTATGGCACATTGTCTCTTTTATGCCATATCTGCCAGCCTTCAGGGATCTTTAGGGATTTAGCAGTCTATAAATTTAAATGCAGTCCTGTCTGTTTCTTAGATCTTAAAACTTTTTTCATCTAGTCTCCATTATTTCTGCACTCTTTAAGCCCCAGCTCCTGCTACGACTCTGCAAGGAAAAAAAAAATTGAAAGTGGTTTCCACGTCCCTTCAAAGCCCAGATTGCTCTCTTTTTTTCCTCTCAGGACAGCTGAAATAAATGTCTCCCACTCCCTGCCGTACATCACTTTCCCTTTGCTTTCTTTGTGCAGTATTCTCAGGTGCCTCCTAAATCACTATTTTTTCTTACTCACGGTGCCCTCTAAACATGTTGAGAGCTTGCCCTCACAGGAGGGCAGTGCCTTCCTATAAACCATCCAACAGACCCTGAAGTAAAGAATAATCTTTTGCTTTGCAGGCCAGATTCAAAAGAAAGGAGAGAGGAAAGTTGGCAAAAACACCAAATCTCACCCTCTGCTAAAATCTGCCTTGCAGTTTGCTCAAACATTTACTTTTTTTTTTTGTACATCAGGCTTCTGTTTTTCTACCTTATTTCCAGGAAGCCTTATTTCTTTAGATAATGAGGCTTTCCTGTTTGTATTATTTTTTTTCCTTAGGCATCTTTCTTTCTTTCTTTCTTTTTTATTGAAAGTTTTATAAAATTTTACAATATAAATCCCCCCCTCCCCCCAAACCCAACCCTCCATCCCTCCCCCCCCTCACTTCCCAGAGCCAATCACAGGATTAACAATAAAATAATCATAATCTAACTAACATTAATCAACTATTAATTTAACAAATCTATAACTTCCTTTAACTCTCTTTTAAAACAAATATACAATTATTAAATGCCATAATATTAACATAATTTTAAATATTAAAAATCAGAAGTTCATTCAAAAACCAGATGATATTTTTTTGTTCCATATTTCAACTCAATATAATCAATCCATCTTCTCCAAACCAATATATACCTTTCTTGTGAATAATCCTTCACATAAGCGGAAATCTTGGCCATTTCAGCTACGTTTGAGACTTTAACTACCCAATCTTCTATAGTAGGTAGACCTTTCATTTTCCAATATTGAGCAATTAATAATCTTGCAGCCGTTATAAGATTTAACATCAACTCCATTTCTTTTGCATCCTTAGGCATCTTTCCATCATTCTACAGCTTCCTTGGCTGCTCCAGAACTGTTCCTTCCTGAGGTCTCCACTCAGGATTGAATAGTGAGTGGAAAGACAAGGAGGCTTCAAGCCATGGAGTGATTTTTGTGCCATGAAACCAGAGGCATTGACAGTGCCATGTAAGCTGCCCTCATCATCTACCCATCCGACAGAATCATCTGAAGGGGGGGGAAAATCTGCTCCTTTCTTAAATTCTCTTCATCAAGTTGGATGACAAATGGCTAAAAATAATATAGGAGAATCAAGATCACGTGAAGTATTAATGCCACTTTACAATGCCTTGGTAAAGCCACACTTGGAATACTGCATCCAGTTTTGGTCACCACAATGTAAAAAAGATGCTGAGACTCTAGAAAGAGTGCAGAGAAGAGCAACAAAGATGATTAGGAGACTAGAGGCTAAAACATATAAGGAACGGTTGCTGGAATTGGGTATGTCTAGTTTAATGAAGAGAAGGACGAGGGGGGACATGAGAGCAGTCTTCCAATATCTCAGGGGCTGCCCCAAAGAAGAGGGAGTCAAGCTATTCTCCAAGGCGCCTGAAGGCAGGACAAGAAGCAACGGATGGAAACTAATCAAGGAGAGAAGCATCCTGGAACTAAGGAGGAATTTCCTGACAGTGAGAACAATTAACCAGTGGAACAATTTATCTCCAGAAGTTGTGAATGCTCCATCACTGGAGCTTTTCAAGAAGAGACTGGACAGCCATTTGTCTGAAATGTTATAGGGTTTCCTGCCTGAGCTAGGGGTTGGACCAGATGACCTCCAAGGTTCCTTCCAACTTTTTTATTTTTATTTTTATTATTATTATTATTATTATTATTATTATTATTATTATTATTATTATTATTATTATTATTATTATTATTATTATTACTATTGAATATTCTTGCACAACATGAATTAAGAAGAGACTGGACAGCCATTTGTCTGAAATGGCATAGGGTCTCCCGCTTGAGCAGGGGGCTAGACTAGAAGACCTCCAAGGTTCCTTCCAATTCTGTTCTTCTGTTAATTAAAATGGCTCCTCTATTACTTCATCCGTAACTCCACAAGGCAAGAAGCTCATGTTGGCATGCAGAGCACTCGTCCCTTGCCTTCCTTCAAGGACATCAGCTCAACCACTCGGTGGCCTCAGTCTTGTCCAAGGGATGATACTTGTGAAGATCTTGGAAAACATAATCAAGCAATGGATCTGCAGACACCTAGAAGCAAGCAAGGTTATAACCAGAAGTGTTAGGATATTTAACTTAATAGCTCAAACAATGTAATTGTAATTGATCGATTGGAAAGTTTCCCTTTTTCCCCATGTTTTTTTCTTCTGTGTGCTCTGTATGCTGTTGGAATTTACCTCATGATGTTCCTGTGTTCCTGACTATCTTTTCTGCTGTAAATATAAATGTAAAATCTATTTATTTATATAAAACTACAAGGTTGTGTCAGTGTCTCCAGTTTCATTTGGACAGCTTGCTACGCAATTCCTTGACAAGAAGCCAACATGGGTTAGTCAAAAACAGATTGTGTCAGACGAACCTTATTGCATTCTTTGACAAAGTGACTAAATTAGCGGACCAGCAAAGTGCTGTGGACATAGTGTACTTGGAGTTCAGTAAGGGATTTGACAAAGTAGACCATAGCCTACTTCTTGGTAAGAAAAATGTGGGATAGACAACATCGCCACCAGATGGATTTGTAGTTGGCTGACCAACTACATTCAATGTGTAGTCCTCAATGGAACTACATCTGCGTGAAGAGACGTATGCAGGGGGGGTAATGTACCCAAACGGTTATGTCTTAGCCCAAATACTCTTCAACAACTTCATAAATGATTTAGATGTAGGGATAGAAGGGGAACTCATCAAATTTGCAGACAACACCAAGCTGGGGGGAATAGCCAGTACGCTCCCACAGGGTGGGTCTCCTCAGGGTGCCGTCGGCCAGACAGTGCCGGCTGGCGACCCCAAGGGGGAGGGCCTTCTCTGTGGGAGCTCCCACCCTCTGGAATGAGCTGCCTGATCTCCCTTCCTTCCGCCGCGCCCTCAAGACATGGCTGTTCCAACAAGCGGGACTGGCCTAGGATAATTTTTAAGAGGGGTTTTTAGAGGGGTTTTTAATTACTTTTTAATTAGACAATTTAAATATTTCATTTTAATTAATTTTAACTTGTGATTGTTAGTGGTGTTTTTAATTGATTGTCAGCCGCCCTGAGTNTTTAAATATTAAAAATCAGAAGTTCATTCAAAAACCAGATGATATTTTTTTGTTCCATATTTCAACTCAATATAATCAATCCATCTTCTCCAAACCAATATATATCTTTCTTGTGAATAATCCTTCACATAAGCGGAAATCTTGGCCATTTCAGCTAAGTTTGAGACTTTAACTACCCAATCTTCTATAGTAGGTAGACCTTTCATTTTCCAATATTGAGCAATTAATAATCTTGCAGCCGTTATAAGATTTAACATCAACTCCATTTCTTTTGCATCCTTAGGCATCTTTCCATCATTCTACAGCTTCCTTGGCTGCTCCAGAACTGTTCCTTCCTGAGGTCTCCACTCAGGATTGAATAGTGAGTGGAAAGACAAGGAGGCTTCAAGCCATGGAGTGATTTTTGTGCCATGAAACTAGAGGCATTGACAGTGCCATGTAAGTTGCCCTCATCATCTACCCATCCGACAGAATCATCTGAAGGGGGGGGAAATCTGCTCCTTTCTTAAATTCTCTTCATCAAGTTGGATGACAAATGGCTAAAAATAATATAGGAGAATCAAGATCACGTGAAGTATTAATGCCACTTTACAATGCCTTGGTAAGGCCACACTTGGAATACTGCATCCAGTTTTGGTCACCACGATGTGAAAAAGATGCTGAGACTCTAGAAAGAGTGCAGAGAAGAGCAACAAAAATGATTAGGAGACTAGAGGCTAAAAACATATAAGGAACGGTTGCTGGAATTGGGTATGTCTAGTTTAATGAAGAGAAGGACGAGGGGGGACATGAGAGCAGTCTTCCAATATCTCAGGGGCTGCCCCAAAGAAGAGGGAGTCAAGCTATTCTCCAAAGCCCCTGAAAGCAGGACAAGAAGCAACGGATGGAAACTAATCAAGGAGAGAAGCATCCTGGAACTAAGGAGGAATTTCCTGACAGTGAGAACAATTAACCAGTGGAACAATTTATCTCCAGAAGTTGTGAATGCTCCATCACTGGAGTTTTTCAAGAAGAGACTGGACAGCCATTTGTCTGAAATGTTATAGGGTTTCCTGCCTGAGCTAGGGGTTGGACCAGATGACCTCCAAGTTTCCTTCCAACTTTATTATTATTATTATTATTATTATTATTATTATTATTATTATTATTATTATTATTATTATTATTATTATTATTATTATTATTATTATTATTATTATTATTATTATTGAATATTCTTGCACAACATGAATTAAGAAGAGACTGGACAGCCATTTGTCTGAAATGGCATAGGGTCTCCCGCTTGAGCAGGGGGCTAGACTAGAAGACCTCCAAGGTTCCTTCCAATTCTGTTTTTCTGTTAATTAAAATGGCTCCTCTATTACTTCATCCGTAACTCCACAAGGCAAGAAGCTCATGTTGGCATGCAGAGCACTCGTCCCTTGCCTTCCTTCAAGGACATCAGCTCAACCACTCGGTGGCCTCAGTCTTGTCCAAGGGATGATACTTGTGAAGATCTTGGAAAACATAATCAAGCAATGGATCTGCAGACACCTAAAAGCAAGCAAGGTTATAACCAGAAGTGTTAGGATATTTAACTTAATAGCTCAAACAATGTAATTGTAATTGATCGATTGGAAAGTTTCCCTTTTTCCCCATGTTTTTTCCTTCTGTGTGCTCTGTATGCTGTTGGAATTTACCTCATGATGTTCCTGTGTTCCTGACTATCTTGTCTGCTGTAAATATAAATGTAAAATCTATTTATTTATATAAAACTACAAGGTTGTGTCAGTGTCTCCAATTTCATTTGGACAGCTTGCTACGCAATTCCTTGACAAGAAGCCAACATGGGTTAGTCAAAAACAGATTGTGTCAGACGAACCTTATTGCATTCTTTGACAAAGTGACTAAATTAGTGGACCAGCAAAGTGCTGTGGACATAGTGTACTTGGAGATCAGTAAGAGATTTGACAAAGTAGACCATAGCCTACTTCTTGGTAAGAAAAATGTGGGATAGACAACATTGCCACCAGATGGATTTGTAGTTGGCTGACCAACTACATTCAATGTGTAGTCCTCAATGGAACTACATCTGCGTGAAGAGACGTATGCAGGGGGGGTAATGTACCCAAACGGTTATGTCTTAGCCCAAATACTCTTCAACAACTTCATAAATGATTTAGATGTAGGGATAGAAGGGGAACTCATCAAATTTGCAGACAACACCAAGCTGGGGGGAATAGCCAACACTTTAAGCAGAAAGGCTCAGGATCCAGAAGGATCTTTACAGACGTGAACACTGAGCCATGTCCAACACAATGCAATTCAGTGGTGGGAAAATTAAGATTTTTACACTTAGGCAAAAAAAATGAAAACAAATGCACAGGTATAGAACAGGTGGTACCTGGATCAACAGCAGTAACTATGAGAGGGATCTAGGTGTATTAGTGGACAACCACTTAAGTATGAGCCAGCAACTACCAAAAAAAGGCAACACAGTGCTGGGCTACATTAACAGAGGGATAGAATCAAGATCACATGAAGTGTTAATACCACTTTACAAAACCTTGGTAAGGCCACACTTGGAATACTGCATCCAGTTTTGGTCACCACGATGTAAAAAAGATGTTGAGACTCTGGAAAGAGTGCAGAGAAGAGCAACAAAGATGATCAGGGGGACTGGAGGCTAAAACATATGAATGGTTGTCGGAACTGGATCTAATCTAATGAAGAGAAGGACTTGGAGTGACATGATAGCAGTCTTAAAGTATTTGAGGGGTTTTCACAGAGAGGAGGGTTTTCCAAAGCACCTGAGGGCAGGACAAGAAGTAACAAATGGAAGCTTATCAAAGAGAGATCAAATCTAGAACTAAGGAGAAATTTCCTGACAGTGAGAACAATTAATGGATTGCCTCCAGAATTTGGGATGTTCCATCACTGGAGGATTTTAAAAAGAGCCATTTGTCTAGAATGAGTCAGCAATGTGCAGCAGCAACCAAAAAAGCTAATACAATCCTGGGTTGTATAAAGAGAGGCATAGAATCAAGATCACGCAAAGTATTAGTACCACTTTATAAAATCCTAGTAAGACCACATCTGGAATACTGCAACCAGTTTTGGTCACCATACTACAAAAAAGATGTTGAGACTTTGGAAAAAGTTCAGAGAAGAGCAACTAAGATGATCAAAGGCCTGGAGACTAAAACATATGAAGAACGCCTGCAGGATTTGGGTTTGGCTAGTGTCTAAAGAAAAGAAGAAACAGGGGTGACATGATAGCAAAGAAGAAGGGGTCAAATTATTTTCCAAAGCACCAGAGGGCAGGACAAGAAACAATGGATGGAAACTAATCAAGGAGAGAAGCAACCTGGAATTACGGAGAAACTTCCTAACAGTGAGGACAATTAACCAATTGGCTTGCCTTCAGAAGTTGTGGGTGCTCCATCACTGGAGGTTTTTAAGAAGAGACTGGACAGTCACTTATCTGAAATGGTATAGATTCTTCTGTTTGAGCAGGGGGCTGGACTAGAAGACCCTCAAGGTCCCTTCCAGCTCTATTCTATTCTAAATAGTGGAATAGAATCATTAAAAATGGTATAGAAATTGTGGGTGCTCCATCACTGGAGGTTTTTAAGAAGAGACTAGACAGTCACTTATCTGAAATTGTATAGGTCAGTGGTGGCAAACCTATGGCACGTGTGCCACAGGTGGTACGCAGAGTCCTCTCTGTGGGCACAGGCGCCGTTGCCCCAGTCCTAGGCCTTCAGCTGGGTTTTATAAAACCTTTTCGCTTTAGGCCTCCGCCGCCGTGTGCAAAAAAAAAAAAAGGTTCAGTCAATTTCAACTTCTTGCGGGAAAAAAAAAGATCTTGCAAAGTTGAAATTGATTGATTGAACTTTTTAGTCCCACCCAGTCTGCCGTTACCACTGCAGCCACGCCCACCCAATAGGCCACACCCAGTCAATGGGCCACACCCAGTCAATGGGCCACACCCACCCGGCACTCGATGATGCATAAGTGGGTTTTGGGTTGTAGTTTGGGCACTCGGTCTCTAAAAGGTTCACCATCACTGGTATAGGTTCTCCTGCTTGAGTGGGGGGCTGGACTAGAAGACCTTCAAGGTCCCTTCAAGTTCTGTTATTCTGTAATTCTGGTGTACATGGATAAACATGAACCTGGAGCCTGAACAATCTCATGCTAGGAAAGAGGGCAAGACAGGCAGATTCCAAACAATAGAAGAAGCTGAAAAATTTATTTCTTTGTCAACTAGCAGCTTTCCTGTCTGGCCATGGAAGTAAAAGATCTAAGTGACTACTATAATCCTATTCAATACCAAGGGCAGAGGTTGAATTTAAATTGTGCTTGTGGGTTCCCAGAGGTACTTGGCTAGCTCAAGGAATCGGAGGTGGGTGTAGATAAATAGCTTCACTTATATTTTTATGAAATGGAAAACAGCATCTGCCGAGGTTCAAGAGTTGAAGATCTGGATTGGAATGCTTGCATTTCATGATATATTGACTTTTTGAAAAACTAGGGGATAGGACCGCTAATATTGGTTGAGTCCATACAATTTGCTGAACTTGGTTATAGAAGTAAAGTAAACTCACTTTCTGGGTATACCTGGCTATTTTTCAGAGCATGCTTAGCAGGAAGACAGTAAACTAACCCTATACATATCTATATAAATAAAAATGTAAATGTTCGTTTGTTCAAAATCTTAAATCTCTGAAAGTTCTCCACCGATTGCTTTGAAATTTTGACACAACGTTGCATTCGAATACACACGTGTTTTTATATACCTATATTATATAGATGTCACACCTGTGACAGGTAAAAACATGCTTTTTTGAAAAACAGCGCCATCTGTTGGACATAAAAGCAACACATGCTACGATTTCAATTTAAGAGATTGCAATTCCCAATTCGATTGGCGTTTGCAATCACCATCAACAAAGCTCAGGGCCAATCTTTAGAATTGTGCAGTTTAGATCTAGACACAGATTGCTTCTCACATGGACAATTATATGTTGCGTGTTCTAGAGTCGGCAAACCAGACAATCTCTATATCCGCACAGACAAAAAATATTGTATACCCACAAGCATTGTGAAATTAAACTTATTACAAACGTGCGCTTTCTCTTTTCTTTCTTTTCCATTAAACCAGACTGAGCCACAGCAATGCGTGGCCGGGTACAGCTAGTGTACTAATAAATAGTAAGAAAAAGAAATTACCGTAAAAACCTCATAAAGAAAAAATATAAGGAAATCTCACTAAATCTAGTTTGCACCAGCTAATTCAAAGCTAAAATTCAAAGTACAAATTTATATATTTCTCACTGCTAAAGACCAAATCTCTGCTGTACACATCCCTAAAAAAAACGCTTCATCATAAATTCACAAAACACCTTCACAATTTTGCTCTTTGTCATTTCTTCCAATCAAAACTCTCTCTGGCACGCTTAACAACTTAATCTGCCTGTAGTTTTCACTGACATGTTTTCCTTTACGGAAGGAAACCACAATAGCATTTTTCCTAACATCAGGCCTAGATAAAATCTTCATAAACATGCTAGGGAACTCACACCGCCTCTATTCAGAATCTCAGTATAAATTCAGATTTTAATATTTGCCCATTTATACCACCTAACACCTGTAATCGTAATATTTGTCAATATGCTCACAGCAGTTATTGCATGCTTTTAATCATGGTTTTTTTTCAAACATTTATAGTATTCTAGTCCAATTCCACATTTTAGTTCCATAATCACTATTATTGCCATACAAATCTATTCAACAGTCCTTCTAACTGTTCTCCACTTCAGATTCATCCCCAAATTACCATTTTTATTAATTCCATTTTTTTTTTTTACTGGAGACTCCTTTTTTTAGTTCTTCTCATACATTCCCAAAATAATTTAATTTCCTTCAGACTCACTGCATTTCCTTTTTTTCTTTTAATGTTAACCACTTTTTACACTTTTTCCTCTATCTACACATTATAAAATATCATTTTTGCAGCAACATTCCCTTATGTATACTTTTTCCAGCCATGACATTGTTCCACCAAGTGTCCTTTTCCCATTAATATAACTCCATTCACTTTGTGTAATGCTCTGTAATATTCATTCTTTTGAGAGATTACTCTATCTTTGAACATTTGTTCATCTAGGATTCATACTTTCTTTCACTTGTGCTACTTTCATTTTCATTTTTTTCATTTTCTTCCATGCCAGTTTTTTAATAATAACAACAGCAGCAGCAGCATAACATCCCGGACTTAACAACTGTCAATAAGAAAGACAAAAAAGTCTGGATAGTGGATGGCAGTGCCTAGAGACAGCAGAATAGAAAAAAAAAGAATTGGAGAAGATAACAAAATACAAAGACCTACAAATAGAAATATAATGACTGTGGCTGAAGCAAGCAAGGGTAGTACCAATAATAATAGGCGCCTTGGGTACAATCCCAAAACAACTGGAGCACCACTTGGACACCATTGGCATTGACAAATTTGCCATTAGTCAATTGCAAAAGGCGGCCTTACTAGGAACAGCTTCCATCCTGCGACGATATCGGTAATACCATCAAACATCCAGATCTGCCCATCCCAGGCCCTTGGGAAGGACTCTATAGGCAGACAAAAATGCCAAATCCAGTCTGAACATCTGGCTGACTGTGCGATGATCCATAATAATAATAATAATAATAGAGTTGGAAGGGACCTTAGAGGTCATCTAGTCCAACCCCCTGCTCAGGCAGGAAACCCTATACCATTTCATGGAAATGGCTGTCCAGTCTCTTCTTAAAAACTTCCAGTGTTGGAGCATTCACCACTTCTGGAGGCATGTTGTTCCACTGATTAATTGTTCTAACTGTTGGGAAAATCCTCCTTAGTTCCAGGTTGCTTCTCTCCTTGATTAGTTTCCATCCATTGCTTCTTGTCCTGCCTTCAGGGGTTTTGGAGAATAGCTTGACTCCCTCTTCTTTGGGGCAACCCCTAAGATATTGGAAGACGGCTAACGCGTCACCCTAGTTTGGAGAACCTTTTCTTAAATGTAAGTTGAGGACTATCTGTATTCATCCAACCCACATCCCAAGATCAAGCTACCACCATTCAGATTTACTAGATCCTTCTCCTTTCATAGTTTCAGAGAGTCATAGGATATCTATTTTTTCTTATTTTCATTTCATTGATTAATTCACACTATTTACCATTTATGTCACTGACTTTCCGAGTCACAGCCTTCCCTGGAGGCCCCATAAACATCGACTTCAACTATCTGATGCGGCTTTAATCAAGTGAGGCTTTTGCCTAATGCCTTTCCAATAAGATGAGACTGTGATGATTAAGTTACCACCTTTAGTCCTTCCAGTGCCACATGCTGACAATAAGGATAGTGCCAGTCAGTTTGGGCATCAGCTGGCAGGATGCCTTGAAGGCAAGCAAACAGCTCATTCTGCTCGATGCAAGCCAGGATCTTTCATTCAGAAACTACCTTGCAAGCCAAGATAACTTTGCTCATATCCCACCAACTCAGTGATATATTCAGGGTATTCGTTAAGATATTTAATTTAGTAGCTGGAACAGTAAAGTCTATAATGGGCCAGAACACACCGTTGTAGTTGATTGATTGGACAAGGCGGGTTCTTACATGAGGCAATGTACGCTATGATTGGTTGCTGTGGACGTAAAGGGGGAATTTCCTTTTTTTCCCGCCTTTTTTGCTTCTGTGTGCTCTGTATGCTGTCCTGTAATTTACCTGACGATTTACCTCATGATGTAGTGATGTGCCTATCTTGTTTGCTGTATACATAGATGTAAAATATATTTATTTATATTTATAAATATAATATAAATATAATATGTATAAATATATATTATATAATATTTATTCACATAAAACTACAAGTTTGTGTCAGTGTCATACAGACACAGTGCCAAGGTTAATATCAACCAAATGTAACATGCTGCGTGAATGCATCTGTTAGGGCAGGGCTTTTCAACCTTTTCACCCTTTGTACCACTTTTAGGATATGGCAACATCCAAGTACCACCAGTCGCCTAGCAAGGTGTCAAAAACTTGATGACCCCCCCAAAGGAAAAAAGTGATAAAGTACAGGTAGTCCTCGACTTACAACAGTTCGCTTAGTGACTGTTTGAAGTTCCAATGGCACTGAAAAAAGTGTCCCCCAAGACACAGCCGAGCAAGACACCTGCCTGCCCCCCCGGCGGCGCTCTTCCTCCTGTCCGAGGTTTCCATTGTTGTGAGCATTTCTGTTGAGGATTGGCAGCGGGGGTGGGGTGGGGGGTGTTTGGTTTTTATTTCCCCCCCCCCCCCGTCTGCTGGGTGGTTGCAGCAGGTTTTGGTCCCTTCACATGACCCTGGGACACTGTGACCGTCATAAATACGAATCACTTGCCAAGCATCTGAATGTAAATCACAAGACCCTGGAGAGGCTGCAACATTCCATCTGATCGGCACTTCTTCTGGGCTCAGCTGGAGCCTGGCGCTGATCCTGGTGCTTCCGCTGAGCCCTGACAGCCTGGCAGCTCCAGCCGTCTCTCGCTCAGGCTTGTGCGGTGCTGCCACCGGTTCAGCTCATTCCCCTCCCCCGCTACCACTTTTCTAGGATGGTCGCGTACCACCTGCCAGGTGCCAATGTACCACAGGTGGTACCCGTACCACTGGTTGAAAAGCCCTGTGTTAGGGCTTTCCCTGATCTCTTTAAGGATATTGTGTGAATTCAGCCTCAAACTACCTGCATGATTTCCAGCACAAAAGACAGTCTTGATCTTGAATCTGTCATTCCAGAGTGCATAAAGTAATGGTTTCGTAATACAAGAAGGCAGATTCTGGTTGAATGCTAAGGAACGCCACCTGACAATGAGCCTCATGCACATGGAGAAAACTGGTTGAATTCAGTAACCACATTATGCAAGTCGGTTGGGGCCGACCTCCCCTCCTGTCATAACAGATGCTCTGCAGCATATCCTACACCAAGACCTCCTTTAGCAAATGGGTCAGGGGGTATCTGCAGGGAGATGTAAACATCAAGATGGTAGTTGTGTCTGTGAGATTGAACCTCCACTGCTTTTATGTGTGTGATGATATCACTTTCATGCACAAAGGGGCACAGCTTGGCTGCGCAGCCACAACCACTGGTGTGTCTTCCCTCTTTTGGTCTCTCCACAGATGCTCCTATGTGAGGTCCAGTGTTTGGGCTCTGGTTTACGTATTTGGGAATCGGGGTTAAGGACTGAAAGGAGTGCTTCAAAAGACAAGGGGGGACATGATAGCAGTCTTCCAGTATTTGAGAGGCTG
>NW_015390460.1:12281-34749 GCF_001527695.2 Protobothrops mucrosquamatus | reverse complement strand
ACAAAGGGGCACAGCTTGGCTGCGCAGCCACAACCACTGGTGTGTCTTCCCTCTTTTGGTCTCTCCACAGATGCTCCTATGTGAGGTCCAGTGTTTGGGCTCTGGTTTACGTATTTGGGAATCGGGGTTAAGGACTGAAAGGAGTGCTTCAAAAGACAAGGGGGGACATGATAGCAGTCTTCCAGTATTTGAGAGGCTGCCACAAAGAGAAGGGTGTCAACTTATTCTCCAAAGCACCAGAGGGCAGGACAAGAAACAATGGATGAAAACTAATCAAGGAGAGAAGCAACCTGAAATTAAGGAGAAACTTCCTAACAGTGAGGACAATTAACCAGTGGAACAGCTTTGCCTTCAGATGTCATGGGTGCTTCATCATTGGAGGTTTTTAAGAAGAGACTGGACTGAAATGGTATAAGATCTCCTGCTTGAGCAGGGGGTGGAATAGAAGTCCTCCAAGGTCCCTTCCAGCTCTATTTTGATTGACTGATTGATTGATTTGCAGCACTGTGGGGCGACCGAGAGGGCTGTTACGAAGTTAATGGTAAAGAAGATGGACTGCTATAGCAGAAACAGCACCAAGTGGAACAGCTTGCGGTTAGAAGTTGTGGGGGCTTCATCACTGGAGGATTTCAAGAGACTGGATAGCCACTTGTCTGAAATGGTATAGGATTTCCTGCTTGAGCAGGGGGCTGGACTAGAAGATCTCCAAGGTACCTTCCAGCTCTATTCTGATTCTCTGCTGAAGGATGACCTTCAGAGTGTCATCCAAAGTCTGAGAACTTCTGCAAGGGAATGCAATGTGTGCCTAACCCTGCCTAAACTTTGCGTTTAGCTTCCACAGCAAGACTGCGACATTTCATCACCCCTCAGCGCCTCGCCCCCATTATTGCAGCATTGCCAGCCTTCTGGAAATCCTGAAATTTGCAGTGGCCATGCGTCCAGAGAGCACGGGGCTCCGAAGGCCGCCAGGCAGCCATTCCCCGTAGGCTTTCCAAGTTCCGCTTCTGGGACCGACGCCCGCTGCTCGAGGCGGGAGCTCTCCAAGGTTCTGACCGGCTGAACCCGACTCGCAGCCCCCCATGCGTTTTCTGCGGCCGCTTCTGCTCTCCTCTCGTTCTCCGTCCAGAAAGCAGAAGCAGGGCTGGGCACGTGGCTGCAGAGAGAGCTGAGCCAACTCGGGCTGCCCGGCCCAAGCCCAGCGTTTTTAGCCGTGGGAAATATCTGCCTCTGGCATTTAAGTCTTCCTTCCTTTGCAACAGGGATACACCTCGCTTCCCAGACCTTTGGATCTTCCGGAGCATTTAAGGCTCCTGGCAGTTTCTTTTTCTTTTTCTTTTTTATTGAAAATTTTATAAAATTTTACAATATGAATCCCCCCCTTCCCCTTCCCACCCTTCCACCCCCCCTCCCTCCCCCCTCACTTCCCAGTGCCCATCACAGGGTTAACAATAACATAATCGTACTCTAATTAACATAATCGTACTCTAATTAACATTAATCAACTATTAATCAACTATTAATCAACTATTAAAATAACATATCTATAACCTCCTTTAACTCTCTTTTAAACAGATATACAATTATTAAAAACAATAATAATAACAACACTAAATAAAATATTCTAGCCTTTATACAACAATAATACTCTAAAATTCACTCAAAAACCAAATGATATTTTTTGGTCCCATATTTACGCTCAATATAATCTATCCATCTTCTCCAAACCAAAAAATATCTTTCTTGGGAGTGATCCTTCACATAAGCGGAAATCTTGGCCATTTCACGATTTAAGCTCTGAAATTCACTGGTAAGAAGATATCATCCATTTGCAAGGCAAAAGGTTATAACTCGATGATTATCAGAACGTCGTCAATATTTCAAGTTGTAGTTAAGGTAAAGAAAACGTAGGTTCTACCGTCAAAGTCGTCTCTAGTTACGGCTGCACCTCTTAGCCAAAAGAGAGGAAGGGAAACGCGGGGGACCCCTCTCTCACCTTTGTTTTCTCGTTCCTTTCATCTTTGCTCCTGACAGGAGGGGGGGGGACTGTGAGAAAGCTTTTGCTGCAAACGCCTTCAGAGAAGGGCCCAGGTTTGTCCTAGGAAAGAGAAGGAGGATTTGACTGAACACAAGTTGGAGGAGAACATCTCAGCTTGGTGGAGGGGAGAGAAACACTTCGTGCCTGCTTATTTTGACATCACTTGAGCCTCCATAATGCGATCTCCGGGTGGATGAAACATGACATTGCAAGACATTTTTACAAGGAGTGGAGCATTGAAACAGCCTCAAATCTCACTTCAAAAACCTTCCTTTTCCAGAAGACTCTGGACAAAATTAGAAGGCAGACTTCAGGAGAAGCAGGGCAAGAATAAAATTCCTCTTCTCCTTTTCAGGCACAAGCAACTAGAGCCACTCATGGATAGACCCAAGTAAATACTTCATTGTTGATCACCTATATCAGTGGTGGCGAACCTATGGCACGGGTGCCAGAGGCGGCACTCAGATCCCTCTCTGTGGGCGCGCGCACCGTCGCCCCAGTCCTAGGCCTTCAGCTGGGTTTTATAAATCCTTTTCACTTTAGGCCTCCGCGTGGTGTACACACACAAAAAAAGGTTCAATCAGTCAATTTCAACTTCTCACGGGAAAAAAAAGATATTGCAAAGTTGGAATTGATTGATTGAACTTTTTAGTCCCAGCCAGTCTGCCGTTACCCAATGGGCCACACCCAACCAGCACCCAAGGATGTGTAAGTGGGTTTTGGGTTGCAGTTTGGGTACTCGGTCTCTAAAAGGTTCGCCATCACTGACCTATATTATAAGAATCTCACTGGACAGTCTGCCTTCCCTTGGGAAATGGCAAATATAGACCTGACTCCAAATGTTTGCTCCACTGAACAAACTCAAAACTGGAATTCTCTTTACTCTCCCCTAAGGGGGACCCCCTCCCCTTCGACCAGTGGTCACTCTCGAGCAGCTCCTCTGGTTTTATATCAGGAGAGGGTCCATTCACTTCTCTTACAAGGTTCACATCTTGAGAGGTTGACTCTTTTGAGGTCCTTTATTTGGTTCACTTCTGGAGATACAGCAGGAGCTGCCACTGAGCAGAAATTCTCAGTAGAGTAATTGTGCTCAGGCTACAGGGGCATCATTTTTGTTCACATTTCAGGACATGGGGCAGCATCTTCCTGCAATTGAGGCATGAGGCACCTGTTTCTGAAGACCATCCAGAAAGTTCATCCCACTCCACGTTCTTCTGTCTCCATTAGGAGGGCAATCTGGAAGTGATCAAAAATTGGTGGCAATTGGGATGCAGGAGTGAGAAAGCTCACTGCATACAGCTGTTGATTTCTGTTTTCTTTTGTCTTTAAGCTCTCTCTCTCTCTCTCTCTCTCTCTCTCTCTCTCTCTCTCTCTCTCTCTCTCTCTCTCTCTCTCTTCATCAGTCCTCCTCCACCCACACAACAAATACACAAAGACCTGGAACATAGCCCGTGGCAATGATTCACTGAAGTGATCATTGGCTAAAGAAGACAGCAGCAGCTATTCTGAGTCTCCCCAAATTCTTTTTCTTAAAAGATCACTCGGCCTTTCTCTTCCTTAAATCCAGCCAAAATTTGGTTGCCCACTGCTGAAAAACCGGCAACCAAATTCCTAGGCAAAAGGTAATGACTGTTATAAATACCAAGTTTCCTGCTTCAGCCCATCGTTATGTTCTCTTTCTTTCCTCTAAAAAGCAGAAATAAACCAGGCCATTCATTTTTTAGGGAGCACTGCTAAAATTAGCTTTGTGGTCCTGGAGAGCCCTGGAAAGGGTCTAGAAGTTGCCTGCAGTCCATAAGAGACCTTGATTCATTGGGATAATTGGGGACCTCTGGGAAGAGTAAGCAGAAGGTTCGCTGCAACCAACTGAGAAGCTGATCTTTGTCTTATACCAGCTCAACCTAATAACCTGCTATTTGATTATCAGCAATGTCTGCATTACAAGGAAGACCTACCCCCCCCCAAAAAAAAACCCTGTGGAATTTATCTGCAAGAAGAAAAGAAGTCCAAAGGCTACAGGTTTGTCTCTACTCTATGAGTTTATACCAAGCCAGACAAAGCCTCAGCAGCTCACCTTAACCAAGTTTGCTTTCTTTGTGGTTTACTGTGCTTGTTTTTATTTTTGGTGGCTGTGAAGGAGTTGTTGTTAGTCTATTGTGCAAATATTGACCCTATGACTTTCTAATAAGGTTCTACATTTAGGCAAGAAAAACCAAATGTACAGGTACAGTATAGGGGGTACCTTGCTCAATAGTAGTAACTGTGAGAGGGAACTTGGAGTCCTAGTGGACAATCACTTAAATATGAGCCAGCCGTGTGCTGCAGCTGCCAAAAAAGCCAACGCAGTGCTGGGCTGCATTAACAGAGGGATAGAATCAAGATCAGTTGAAGTGTTGATACCACTTTACAAGGCCTTGGTAAGGCCACACTTGGAATACGGCATCCAGTTTTGGTCACCACGATGTAAAAAAGATGCTGAGACTCTAGAAAGAGTACAGAGAAGAGCAACAAAGATGATCAGGGGACTGGAGGCTAAAGCATATAAGGAACGGTTGCTGGAATTGGGTATGTCTAGTTTAACGAAGAGAAGGACGAGGGGGGACATGATAGCAGTGTTCCAATATCTCAGGGGCTGCCCCAAAGAAGAGGGAGTCAAGCTATTCTCCAAAGCGTCTGAGGGCTGGACGAGAAGCAATGGGTGAAAACTGATCAAGGAGAGAAGCAACTTAGAACTAAGGAGAAACTTCCTGACAGTTAGAACAATTAACCAGTGGAACAACCTGCCTCCAGAAGCGGTGAATGCTCCAACACTGGACATTTTTAAGAAGAGACTGGACAGCCATTTGTCTGAAATGGTGTAGGGTTCCTGCCTGGGCAGGGGTTGGACTCGATGACCTCCAAGGTCCCTTCCAACTTTATTATTATTATTATTATTATTATTATTATTATTATTATTATTATTATTATTATTATTATTATTATTATTATTATTATTATTATGGCTTACTGGGTGATGCAAATCCACAAAATGACTAAATTCAACAACCAAATTAAGCATGGTTGTAAGAGTGTAGCCATCTCCATGGACTCTAAGTGTTGAGAAATTAAGGAGAAATTGCCTGACAGTGAGAACAATTAATCAGTGGAACAACTTGCCTCCAGAAATTGTGAATGCTCCCACACTGGAAGTTTTAAAGAAAAGATTGGATAGCCATTTGTCTGAAATGGTATAGGGTTTCCTGTCTGTGCAGGGAGTTGGACTAGAAAACCTCCAAGGTCCCTTCAACTCTGTTATTCTGTTATATATATCCTGCAGGCTCTGTATATTTACAGCTTTAACTCTAGTGCAATAACCATCTTTTTTCTCTCTCTCTCTTTCTTTCTCTCCCTGGAATTACACTTGTCAGTCCATCTGTCATAGAACCTATTCACGCACATACACAAAACATCCAAAAAACACACCCCTATTACTTCTCTAGCTGCCTTACAGTCTGCCTTCCCACATAGAGCAAGCCCATGTGTTGACAAGACTTAACATCAGCTTGATGGCACATAACCAAATCAATCAAATCAATCAATCAATATTAGAATATTACATTTCCCCACCAAAAATTGAAATTTCTGCCCTGGAACTTCTCTGATTGTCTCCTTGCTGTGCCACAGTAGGTCAAATGGGCTTAAGATAATTTTCCAACCAAGTGAAGATCATCATCCATAACATTATTGTTGCCTCTTTTTTCCTTTTTTTTCCATTGCAATTGGGTGGTTATATCTTTTGTTTTAACAAAATTCTCTTTTACATTTGGTTTGCCATCCAGAGTTCCTTGGATAGACAGGGGGGGCATATTAATTGGAGTGTCAGACCTGCCCAAATCAGGTCCCTTAGGAAAGAAAGACCCTCCACTCCATTTGATTAAAATGATAGGTTGTTTTTACTAAAAGCTGCTAGCTGCAGTAGAAGCAGGCTAGAACTAAAGTTCCTGCGTTAAAGGAAATAAAGTTTTCCCCTCCATCCTGGCCCTCCCCCTGACCAATTTCATCCTCAGCCAATGACGAGCCCTATAGGTATTGTGGGAACAACTTGGTTATTTAGAGCAGGGCTTTTCACCCTTTTCACCCATTGTACCATTTTTAGGATATGGCAACATCCAAGTACCACCAGTCGCCTAGCAAGGTGTCAAAAACTTGCTGTGATAAAGTACAGGTAGTCCTCGACTTACAACAGTTCACTTAGTGACTGTTCGAAGTTACAATGGCACTGAAAAAAGTGCCCCCTCCCCAAGCCACAGCCGAGCAAGACACCTGCCTGCCCGCCCGGCGGCACTCTTCCTCCTATCCGAGGTTTCCATTGTTGTGAGCATTTCTGTTGAGGATTGGCGGTGGGGGTGGGGTGGGGGGTGTTTGGTTTTTATTTCCCCCCCCCCCCCCCGTCTGCTGGGTGGTTGCAGCAGGTTTTGGTCACTTCACATGACCCTGGGACACTGTGACCATCCTAAATATGAATCAGTTGCCAAGCATCTGAATGTAAATCACAAGACCCTGGAGATGCTGCAACATTCCAGCTGATCGGTGCTTCTTCTGGGCTCAGCAGAAGTGCCAGGATCAGTGCTGAGTTCCAGCTGGATCCTGGTGCTGATCCTGGTGCTTCTGCTGAGCCCTGACAGCCCTGCAGCTCCAGCCGTCTCTCGCTCAGGCTTGTGCGGTGCTGCCACCGGTTCAGCTCATTCCCCTCCCCCGCTACCACTTTTCTAGGATGGTCACATACCACCTGCCAGGTGCCAATGTACCACAGGTGGTACCCGTACCACTGGTTGAAAAGCCCTGATTTAGAGCAATCCACATTCCGTTCTCAAGCTTCATGGCCTTGAAGATTGGCACAGGCTGTTTTCTTGCACCCCTGGTCCCTGTCAAGCTGTCACCCCCCCCTTCTAATTCCCATCTCTAACCCATACATGTTTATTGCCCATTTGCTCTCCTTCCCTTTCCCCCTAATGGTTGATGGCAGGCTGCTAGCGAGGCGCCAAGCGGAAGGTGGCCAGTAGGTCATCCTACAAGCCAAGTCACAAAACTCTTGGTTCTATGCAGCCCTGGGTGATGGTCTTGATTCTAGTTACGGTCTTCCGATCAGCCAGTGGATCCTCAAACCATTTTCGGAGCATACTCATGAAGTGATCAAAGTTTCTCAGCTCTGGGGCATCGTCATTATGGAGAGTAATGTATACCAGGGCTTTTCAACCTTTTCACCCATTGTACCACTTTTAGGATATGGCAACATCCGAGTACCACCAGTCGCCTAGCAAGGTGTCAAAAACTTGATGGCCAAAAAAAAAGAGAGAAAAAAGTGATAAAGTACAGGTAGTCCTCGACTTACAACAGTTCACTTAGTGACTATTCGAAGTTACAATGGCACTGAAAAAAGTGCCCCCAAGCCACAGCCGAGCAAGACACCTGCTTGCCCGCCCGGTGGCGCTCTTCCCCCTGTCCGAGGTTTCCATTGTTGTGAGCGTTTCTGTTGAGGATTGGCAGCAGGGGTGGAATGGGGGGTGTTTGGTTTTTATTTCCCCCATCTGCTGGGTGGTTGCAGCAGGTTTTGGTCACTTCACATGACCCTGGGACACTGTGACCGTCATAAATATGAATCAATTGCCAAGCATCTGAATGTAAATCACAAGACCCTGGAGAGGCTGCAACATTCCAGCTGATCGGTGCTTCTTCTGGGCTCAGCAGAAGCGCCAGGATCAGCGCCGAGCTCCAGCTGGATCCTGACGCTGATCCTGGCGCTTCCGCTGAGCCCTGACAGCCCTGCAGCTCCAGCCGTCTCTCGCTCAGGCTTGTGCGGTGCTGCCACCGGTTCAGCTCATTCCCCTCCCCTGCTACCACTTTTCTAGGATGGTCGCGTACCACCTGCCAGGTGCCAATGTACCACAGGTGGTACCCATACCACTGGTTGAAAAGCCCTGGTGTATACAATACAATAAGTAGCCCAGTCCAGACCATGCAGCATGTGCAAAGAATTCTCCTGACACCGTCCAGCCTGGAAACTTTAAGGGAGAAGGATCCTCCCCTCTTTGCCTCTAGAACTGGTCAAAATGTCCCAGGCTGGCTTAGACGCTATCCAGCCTGGAAACCTTTCAGTGGCACTGCCTAAGTGCTGGAGTAAATGCCTCCCCTCAGCCTCATGCAGAGATCTCCCAAGTTGGCATTCTACTTACCCCTGTTGTGCTGCCAAAGCCCTACCATCCAGGAGAGGAGGGAGCAGGGAGGTAGACTGGCATCCCCAGTCCCCTGCTTCCTGCAGGGGCTGCCAGCCATCTCAAGCTGCTGGGGAAGTAGAATCAGAGGGCTGGAAGGGAGCAATTAATTCATGGAATTGCTCACCTCCCAGAGTTGGGGGTGCCCCATCATTGGAGGTTTTCAAGAATAGATCGGGCAACCATTTGACTGGGATGTTATAAGATCATAACAATATTCCAGTTCTTGAGGGGCTGCCACTTATTTTCCAAAGCAGCAGAAGGCAGGACAAGAAACAATGGATAGAATCTAATCAAGGAGGGAAGCAACCTGGACTTAAGGACAAACTTCCTAACAATGAGGACAATTAACCAATGGAAGAGGTTGCCTTCAGAGGTTGCGGGTGCTCCATCACTGGAGGTTTTTAAGAAGAGACTGGACAGTCACTTGTCTGAAATGGTATAGGTTGTTCTGCTTGAGCAGGAGGTTGGACTAGACTAGAAGACCTCCAAGGTCCCTTCCAGCTCTATTCTGAATTAATTAAAGATTCCTGCCCTGAGCAGGGTGTTCAACTAGAAGACAGATGAGGTCCTTTCTATCCCTAACCCAACCCCACCCACCCCCCATCACCCAAAGCAGGAGACCTTACACCATCCCAGACAGATGGTTGTCCAATCTGTTTTTGCAAACTGTCAGTAAACTAATATCACTAACGCCAGTAACATAGATAAAATGATAGAGGGGGCTGAGGTTAGGGGAAATTGGGGGAGAGTGACCCTGTAATATTAGAATTCAACATAATGGAAGAACAGGCATTAGAACAAAGTCAAACTAGTGTCTTAAATTTCAAGAGACTTGATTTCAATAGACTTAGAGAGAGCTTGGGAAAGATTCCATGTATGGAAATCTTAAAGAGGAAAAACAACTCAAGAAGCTTGGGAAACTGAGAAATGAGAGTATAAAAGCCCAGTCTAGCAGAAAACAGTCTTCCAGTACTTGAAGGGCTGTCAATCTATTCTCCAAAGCACCAGAGGGCAGAGCAAGAAGGAACAGGTGGAAGCTTATTAAAGAGAGCTCTGACTGAAAACAAGGAGAAATTTTCTCACTGCGAGAACAATTAATCAATGGAACAGCTTGCCTCCTGGAGTTGTGGATATTCCATTACTGAAGGTTTTCAAGAAAAGGTTGGACAGCCATTTGTTTGGGATTGTATAAGGTACAAAGAGAGAAGCAACCTGGAATTAAGGAGAAACTTCCTGACAGTGAGAACAATCAACCAGTGGAACAGCTTGCCTCCAGAAATCATGGGCGCTCCATCTCTGGAGACTTTTAAGAAGAGACTAGACCAGGGGTAGGCAACCTTGGCTCTTTTATGACTCATGGACTTCAACTCCCAGAATTCCTGAGCCAGCATGGCTCAGCTTGGAAACCTCTCCCTTTCCCCTCAGCATGGCTGGCTCAGGAATTCTGGGAGTTGAAGTCCATGAGTCATAAAAGAGCCAAGGTTCCCCACCCCTGGACTAGACAATCACCTGTCTGAGATGGTATAGGTTCTCCTGCTTGAGCAGGGGACTGGACTAGAAGACCTCCAAGATCCCTTCCAGTTCTATTCTATTCAAGGTTTCCTGGCTTGGGCAGGTGGTTGAAGACTTTCAAAATCCCTTCCAGCACTGTGATTCTATGATACTGTATGAAAACCTTTAGCAATGGAGCATCTACACCTCCAGGAGGCAAGCTGTTTCACTGTGAGGAAATTCCTCCTTAGTTCCAGGTTGGGTCTCCCTCTGACTAGCTTCTACCCATTGCTTCTTGTCCTGCCCTTTGGAGACTACATTGTCCTCCTCTTCTCTGTGAGAGGCCCTCAAGTACTGGAAGACAGTTATCATGTCACCCTAATCCAGTGATGGCGAACCTATGGCACGCGTGCCAGAGGCGGCACTCAGAGCCCTTTCTGTGGGCACGCGCACCATGCCCCGGAGATGGCAACCATCCCTCTTCAACCAACCACCTGCTAACTCGCCAAGGTCCCACTTGGCTGGATGCATCCCAGCACCCATGCACTCACTGGCCTTTGTGTCCAGCGGCTGATGGTGTCAAGGCAGCAGCCACCCCGGCCCCTGCCTCACTTTGCCCTGTGACAATGGCACCCCCGCCCTGCCTCGCCTTGCCTCGCCTCACCCAGCAGGACGAGCCTCCTACCCACCGCCCCACCTGCCAGAAACCCCCTGGATCTCCCCCAACCCTGCCCGGCCCCCAGAGGCGTCCCTCCCCACGAGCAACATAAAGGTTATCACGCCCACCTTGGCCACACCCAGCCAGTCTGCCATGACCATCACAGCCACGCCCACCCAGTGGGCCCACCTGGCACCCGGCGATAAATAAGTGGGTTTTGGGTTGCAGTTTGGGCACTCGGTCTCTAAAAGGTTTGCCATCACTGCCCTAATCCTTCTCTTCGTTAGGGTAGTCATGCCTAGCTCCTTTAAGCTGTTCCTCATATGGTTTAGCCTCCAGGCTCCTAATCATCTTTGTTGCTCTTCTCTGCACTCTTTCTAGGATCTCAGGGCTTTTTTGTATCATGGTGACCAGAACTGTACACAATATTCCAACTGTGGCCGTACCATTAGAGCACTTCTCGTGATCTTGATACTATTCCTCTGTTGATGCAGCCTAGGACTAAAATGGCTTTTTTGGCAGCTGCAGCAAAACAGCTGCCAGCTAGAAGTCCTAGATCCCTCTTGCAGTTACAATGTTGATCTGAGGACTGCTATACCTATGCATTTGGTTTTTCCTGCCTAAATGCAGGATCTCACTTTTCTCGCCATGGAACTGCGCCTTCTTGGATAGGTAGGTGCAGTAGGTGCCCCTCCCCACCTCCTTCTTGCGTGGGGTGTCAAAGTCCTTGACCAAATTAGGCAGCATTGTTAGGAAGCTACCACAGGTAAACCTTTCGTTTCAAACCCTCAAACGCTTTGCTTTCAGTCCCAGGGACAGTTTGTGTTGAGCTGGGGTTAGAAATGTCCTTCCAGTGATCAACAAAGCATCCAACCAATGGGTTTGTTTTGCTTTCAGATCTAATGCTTAGAATCATCTCTGTTACAAATATCTCTCCTCTTTCCACTCTTGAGTGGTGCACAAAATTGTCTTGATTTCTTTGGCTGGCCAAGCCATTCTAAAGTGTCTACCAAACAATGATGTTCAGTTTGAAATTGCAGGGCTGAGTCCCACTTAGGGCCTAATAGCCTGCTGTTGTTTCTCTCCTTTGACAATTTAGCAAGAACAGCTGAAGCCGGACATAAAACACTGGAAAGGTGATCTTTCCCCTCTTTAAGATAAAAATAAGGATGGGTGGGCTGCTTTGTGCTTCAGACAGAATTATTTAGACCTTCCTGATATGGAGACTTTTTTTCCCCTTTGTCTTCTTCACATTTCTTTGCCTCCTTTGGAAATTAATCCCCAACTCTTATTAGGTTAACATTTCCCAGACTTAGCTCACATTTGTATTTTAAAAGGTATCGTGTGCTTTCTATGCACTAAATACAATAACAGATGGTTCACAGAGGGATTTGAAGATTAGTGTAATGTTTAGCTTAATCTATTGACTGCTCTTTCTTCTTTCTTGTGTGTGTGTGTGTGTGTGTGTTTGTGTGTGTGTAAAAGGGGATGAGAATTTACTGTTGTTTTTTCTTTCTTTCAGCGTCCGTACAGGGTGGATTCCATATGTCTAAACGTTAAATATATTTGATGTTTACATCACCTTTTTCTCTTTTTTTGTACACCAATTTTTTTTTCTTTTTGTTATTGTTAGTGCTGGACATATGTTTTGTTTTGTTTGTTTGTTTTTCTGTTTCATATTCTATCTTTTATGATAACGCAAAATAAATATACTTAAAACATTAAAACCAGGTATTGTGCCATGGAGTAGGGTTCCCTTCTTCTTCTTGTTGTGCCATATCCGTTATCGGACGTTGGCGATCATGTTGGCGATCCTGTTTTTATCAGCAGCCGCACGAAAAATTCCCTGGGAATCGGAAAAGTTCACAAAGTCTACCTCACTATTGAAAAATGGTGAAGGTTCCCCTTGTCCGGTATTGTCCAACTATAAGGGGGGGCAGTGCTCCCACCCCCGTTTCCTAGCCGAGGGAGCTAGCTTTATCTACTCGCGTTTGCATGCTTTTCAACCACTAGATGGGCAGAAGCTGGGCAAGGGATGGGAACTCACCCGTCATGCAATGCTTGGGTCTCAAACTGCCAACCTTCCAATCCTGCCTCAGTTGCTATCCTGAAATGGTTGAAATGGTGGAGTTCGGGGGCATTGGTGTTGTGCAGGCTGAATGCCAAAGAATTGAGGCCTTTGGACTATGGTGCTGGAGAAGACTCCTGCGAGTCCCCTGGACTGCAAGGCGATCAAACCGGTCAGTCCTAGAGGAGATCAACCCCGACTAGAAGGCCAGATCCTGAAGTTGAATCTCAAATACTTTGGCCACCTAATGAGAAGGAAGGACTCACTGGAGAAGAGCCTGATGCTGGGAAAGATGGAGGGCAAGAGAAGAAGGGGACGACAGAGAAGGAGGGGGCTGGATGGAGTCACTGAAGCAGTAGGCGTGAGCTTAATGGACTTCAGAAGATGGCAGAGGACAGGAAGGCCTGGAGGAACGTTGTCCATGGGGTCGAAATGGGTCAGACACGACTTTGCAACTAACAACAACAACAGGGTTATCATCCATCAGGCCGCTGCACCTTCCAGGGTCAAGGTAATGACCCTGACCCTAGCCCCCTCGCTGGGGATGTCCCGTCCATATGGGTGAAGACGTGGGCGAGGAAAAGCCCCAACTGTTGAGGTTCTCTGTCGAATTTGATGCCCAGAGGGGGTGCCTTCCATTCTGGCTACTGGGCTCCCCCACCACCGGCTCTCTCTGCATTCGCTATCTCGCAATAAAAGTTCCTTTTGAAATGCTGCTTGTTTCAAGAGTTCTGCTTCCTTTGGGGAGTAGCTGAGGCAGGACCGTACAGATGGCCTTAACCATTAGGCCACTGTGCCCCCATAATCTCACTACTACCCCTGTATATAATGCCATAGGCAAGAGATGCTTTTTCCAACTGCTTTCACTCAAGTTTGCTTTAGGGATTTCTTTTAAACCCGAAGATCATTACGATGAAGTGCACCTGAGTGGTTTATGGATCCTCACATTTGTATAGTGACAAGTTGTAATGAATGATATGTAGGCATGACCTTGGGAGGCAGAAGGTGGAGCTGCCGACTGGGCAACCAGCTTGCAAAAGATATCCCAGCCCACAGAAGGAGGGAAGGCTTCAGCCTAGTTTTCTGGAGAGCAAAAGGAAAGGATGGAAGAATGGCTACAGGACTTGGGTTTGGCTAGTCCAGGGGTAGGCAACCTTGGCTCTTTTATGACTCATGGACCTCAACTCCCAGAATTCCTGAGCCAGCTATGGCAACCAGAACTACAGTAGATGCAGGATTTCAAGTGTGGCCTCAGTAGTGCAGTATTGAGTAGAATAGAATAGAATAGAATAGAATAGAATAGAATAGAATAGAATAGAATAGAATAGAATAGAATAGGAATAGGAATAGGAATAGGAATAGGAATAGGAATAGAACAGAAATAGGAACAGAACAGAACAGAACAGAACAGAACTCTTATCTTATCTTATCTTATCCTTCCCTGGTACTTCCAGAAGATCAGGTCGGGGTGTCAGTTCGTCCTGTTGGATGTAGTAAAGTCTGTTCAATCTGTCCCAATCTGTCGTAGTAGTGGTCTACCTAAGCATCGACCGACTGGCCGGCATGAGTCGTACACCAGGAGTTACCTTGGCGTAGATGTACCTCCCTTCACAGTAGTGGGGTGCCCCAGGGCTCTGTTCTAGGCCCAGTGCTCTTCAACGTCTTCATCAATGATTTGGATGAGGGGATAGATGGGGAACTCATCAAATTTGCAAATGACACCAAGCTGGCAGGAATAGCCAACACTCCAGAAGAAAGGCTTAAGATACAGGAGGACCTGGACAGACTTGAACACTAGGCGCTATCTAACAAAATGAAATTCAATAGTGAAAAAAGTAAGGTTCTACATTTAGGCAAGAAAAACCAAATGTATAGGTATAGTATAGGGGGTACTTTGCTCAATAATAGTAGCTGTGAGAGGGACCTCAGAGTCCTAGTGGACAATCATTTAACTATGAGCCAGCTGTGTGCTGCAGCTGCCAAAAAGGCCAACACAGTGCTGGGCTGCAGTAACAGAGGGATAGAATCAAGATCACGTGAAGTATTAATACCACTTTACAATGCCTTGGTAAGGCCACACTTGGAATACTGCATCCAGTTTTGGTCACCACGGTGTAAAAAAGATGCTGAGACTCTAGAAAGAGTACAGAGAAGATCAACAAAGATTATTAGGGGACTGGAGGCTAAAACATATAAGGAACGATTGCTGGAATTGGGTATGTCCAGTTTAATGAAGAGAAGGATGAGGGGGACAGGATAGCAGTCTTCCAATATCTCAGGGGCTGCCACAAAGAAGAGGGAGTCAAGCTATTCTCCAAAGCACCTGAAGGCAGGACAAGAAGCAACAGATGGAAACTGATCAAAGAGAGAAGCAACTTAGAACTAAGGAGAAACTTCCTGACAGTTAGAACAATTAACCAGTGGAACAACCTGCCTCCAGAAACGGTGAATGCTCCAACACTGGAAGTTTTTAAGAAGAAACTGGACAGCCATTTGTCTGAAATGGTATAGGGTTTCCTGCCTGAGCAGGGGGTTGGACTAGATGACCTCCAAGGTCCCTTCCAACTTTATTATTGTTATTATTTTTATTATGGATCATCGCACAGTCAGCCAGATGTTCAGACTGGATTTGGCATTTTGTCTACCTATCGAGTCCTTACCAAGGACCTGGGATAGGCAGATGTGGATGTTTGATGGTATTACAGATATCGTCGCAGGATGGAAGCAGTTCCTATTATTATTATTGTTGTTGTTGTTGTTGTTGTTGTTGTTGTTGTTGTTGTTATTATTATTATTATTATTATTATTATTATTATTATTATTATTATTATTATTATTATTATTTGACTGTCTAGTCTCTTCTTAAAAACCTCCAGGGATGGATCCTTCTTGCTCCATGCCTCTCTACTGCTTAGTCTCTTCTTCTTCACAGGAATGTAAAAAGGGATTGTGTAAGTATTTAGTAGTATTGGTTTTCCAGTCATCTCCTTCCCTTCCATAGTATGAGCAACACGATGGCTCTGGACTTGCCAACAACACATTTTGTTGTGAATCAATGATGAATCAATATTGCTACCTTTTAAACGTTCATGTCTCATGGAAACAGCATGCTCCCTTAAGCTGAGCACCAAAAGCCTGTGCAAGGATTTCCACAGATATGAAACATAACTTGCATCACAAATTGAAGCAGCAATTGTAGCTACATACCAGCCATAATCATCCTGTAAATTCATTATCACCAGTACAGGATATCTGTGTAATGGGAGCAGGAAGCCCTTAGAATACAATAGAGCTGGAAGGGACCTTGGAGGTCTTCTAGCCCAAACCCCTGCTCAAGCAGGAGAACCTAGACCATTTCAGACAAGTGGCTGTCCAGTTTCTTCTTAAAAACCTCCAGTGATGAAACACCCATGATTTTTGAAGGCAAGCTGTTCCACTGGTTAATTGTCCCCATGCTAACATTTTTAAATTTTGTAGTATTTTGATATAGTTTTCTGAGCCCTGAGAAAGCTCGGCCACCCCCCTGGTTCCTGTTCTAGCACTTTGATTGCTCAATTGTTGCCCTTGGCTTTTTCATCCTCCCAATGGCTCCCGTTTCACTAACTAGATGGAGGCTATAGGCTATTCGGTCTCCAGTTTGAGCTCAGGAATGGACATCGCAACCTGTCATATTTTGACGTCTCTCCCTAAAATTGCAAGCGCTGAACTGCCACCGTTCTAAAAAAAGCAGCAGAAGGAATGAGGGGAAATATCTCGAGAGTCTTGGGGGAATAAGGATAAATATAAACCAGAAGGCAGGAGTTCTTCCGTTCGCTGCAAAATTTGAGACTTGGAAGCACTTGGATGAAAACGGTGACAGTCGGATGGGCCAATCAAATGTGCATTCTAGGAACAAATATAATCCAGAGGGAGATTCTGTTTCCTGCCTTTTTCTCAATGTGGTCTTTGTTCTCTGGACTGCTGAGCTCCTAAAGCTGACCAGGGCCCATTAAGGAAAAAGTGCTTGTTAAGGAGAAAAAGCAGCACCTTCCCTCCCCCCCCCCTTTTTTTTTTTTTTTTTGCTTTCCTTTCGGTTCCAATATCTGCTTTAGTGCCGTGCAGAAGCATTACCTGTGTGGTTTTTTTTTTCTTATCTCATTGAACTGGATGAAAGAGAATTTTCTTTTGAAATTATTTGCATAAGAAGGGGAACGGAGAGGAAATCTTATGTGAATCCTAAAGGTAGGATTAACCTCACCAAGATAAGAAGTAATAATAATAATAGTAGTAGTAGTAGTAATAATAATAATAATAATAATCTGGAGACAGCAGAGTAGATGAGAAAGAACTGGAGAAGATAACAAAATACAGAGACCTACAAATAGAAATAGAAAGACTGTGGCAAAAGCAAGCAAAAGTAGTACCAATAGTAATAGGCGCCTTAGGTGCAATCCCAAAACAACTGGAGCACCACTTGAACACCATCGGCATTGACAAATTCGCTATTAGTCAATTGCAAAAGGCGGCCTTACTAGGAACTGCTTCCACCCTGCGACGATATCTGTAATGCCATCAAACATCCACATCTGCCTATCCCAGGTCCTTGGGAAGGACTCGATAGGTAGACAAAAATGCCAAATCCAGTCTGAACATCTGGCTGACTGTGCGATGATCCATAATAATAATAATAATAATAATGATAAAGTTGGAAGGGACCTTGGAGGTCATCTAGTCCAACCTCCTGCTCAGGCAGGAAACCCTATACCATTTCGGACAAATGGCTGTCCAGTTTCTTCTTAAAAACTTCCAGTGTTGGCGCATTCACCGCTTCTGGAGGCAGGTTGTTCCACTGGTTAATTGTTCTAACTGTCAGGAAATTCCTCCTTAGTTCCAGGTTGCTTCTCTCCTTGATTAGTTTCCACCCGTTGCTTCTTGTCCTGCCTTCAGGCGCCTTGGAGAATAGCTTGACTCCCTCTTCTTTGGGGCAGCCCCTGAGATATTGGAAGACTACTATCATGTCCCCCCTCGTCCTTCTCTTCATTAAACTGGACATACCCAATTCCAGCAATCGTTCCTTATATGTTTTAGCCTCCAGTCCCCTAATCATCTTTGTTGCTCTTCTCTGTACTCTTTCTACAGTCTCAACATCTGTTTTACATCGTGGTGACCAAAACTGGATGCAGTATTCCAAGTGTGGCCTTACCAAGGAATTGTAAAGTGGTATTAATACTTCACGTGATCTTGATTCTAGAATCTGTCAAGAATCTGTCAAGAATCTGTCCTCAATAATGCAATTTAACCCAGGATATGCAACCTTCATGCATTAAAAAAGGGGGGTACAGCTTCAATTGCTCTGCTACAGCCATCATCTTGATTCCCCAAGGGAATTCTGGGAGTTTAAGTCCATGCCTCTTAAAGTGGACAAGGCTGAAAAGACTGCTTGGAGAAATGGCCAAGAAATAGGTAAATGCTTGTCTTTCTTTACAGTAGGGGTGGGGAACCTTGGCCCTTTTATGACATGTGGACTTCCATTTCCTACCATCTCAGACAAGTGATTGTCCAGTCTCTTCTTAAAAACGTCCAGTGATGGAGCACCCACAATTTGTGGAGGGAAGCTGTTCCACTGGTTAATTGTCCCCACTACTAGGAAGTTTCTCCTTAATTCCAGGTTGCTTCTCTCTTTGGTCAGTTTCCAACTATTGTTTCTTGTCCTGCCCTCTGGTGCTTTGGAGAATAGCACGACCCCCTCTTCTTTGTGGCAGCCCCTCAAATCACTGGAGAAATGCTCCATCTCCTAGGGAAATTCAGAGAAATTGCCTGTCCATTTTTTTTCTGTCCACCAATTAGGTGGGATGTTCTGGAAGACTCTATGTTGCCATTCCACCTTATAGATCCCATATCACTAACTCTGAAGTAATGTAGGAAACTGGATACCATCCAAGAATGTGCTCTAGGTTTGAGGAAGGTACTTCTCATATCTGCATAGAGCTTACACAATGGCAGTTAGAAGTGAAGTTTAAAATTTCTGGATTTTTCCATGACGATATTGATGTTTTAATGTCAGCAGATCTCTAAAATCTACTATTTGTATTTTCATATTATGCTTGGTGATGAAGACGTCCTGGTTTTTATTTTATTTTATTGCAATTGAGTAAAGAGTGAAACATGCCAACTAGAGGATCATGGGAAATCCTCTAGTTCCATTGAATGAAGATGACTTGATGTCAGTTAATGTTCAGCTGTGGCCCTTCCATGCCAACTCTCAAGATTGAAAGAGCCTCTTGGCCTCCAGATGTTCCCCAACATCAGCCACCGTTGCAAAACATCCACCAAATGCCAAGAACGAAGTCCAAACATCAGCCCAGTGGGGGGAAAAAAGGGTCATTTCTGATCATTTCTAACAGTATTTCAGTTTTTTAAAATTATATTTTCACTTCTATACCAGCATTTCTCCACCTCAGCGGGTTTATGATGTATGGACTTCAGCTCCAATGGTGGCTGGGGAATTCTGGGAATTGAAGTCCACACATCTTCAACCTGCCAAAGTTAAGAAACTCTGCTCTACTCAGTGGAGAGAAGACATGTGTGATGAATTGACTTCATCATATCTGTTTGTTCGTTCATTTGTTTAGGAAATAATGACCACCCTTCTTAAGCGAATAGCTCTGGGCAGTTCATGATATCAGACAATGCACCAGCATAACTTTTACGAATGCAAACAAACGTAATCTGAATGAAATGCAAAATATAAAAGGCAAGGCACCCCGGAAATGACCCTCCACTGCAAATTCACCACTGTCAGGCTCCACTAACATCCTGGCCTTGAGGCCTTTCAGCTGAGAAATGTTTATTATTTTGATGTAGTGTTTAGATTTATACCCACTTTACCATTCCAGAGCTCAGGGCTGCATACATAGCAGCACTTCGTCTTCCTGTCAGCCCTAACAACCCTGGAGCTAATTGGGGTGGAGAGAAAGTGGGTCACCCAAGGTTCCCCCCCCCAAGGAGCGTCCCTTTGGGACAACGTCCTTCCTACACTACACTGGGATCTTTATTGTCAGACATGTCATCCGATTCTGTGCGTCAANTGTGAATCCTAAAGGTAGGATTAACCTCACCAAGATAAGAAGTAATAATAATAATAGTAATAATAATAATAATAATAATAATAATAATAATAATAATAATAATAATAATAATAATAATAATAATAATAATAATAAGCAGAATAGACGAGAAAGAACTGGAGAAGATAACAAAATACAGAGACCTACAAATAGAAATAGAAAGACTGTGGCAAAAGCAAGCAAAAGTAGTACCAATAGTAATAGGCGCCTTAGGTGCAATCCCAAAACAACTGGAGCACCACTTGAATACCATTGGCATTGACAAATTCACTATTAGTCAATTGCAAAAGGCGGCCTTACTAGGAACTGCTTCCATCCTGCGACGAGATTTGTAATACCATCAAACATCCACATCTGCCTATCCCAGGTCCTGGGAAAGGACTCGATAGGTAGACAAAATGCCAAATCCAGTCTGAACATCTGGCTGACTGTGCGATGATCCATAATAATAATAATAATAATAATAATGATAAAGTTGGAAGGGACCTTGGAGGTCATCTAGTCCAACCTCCTGCTCAGGCAGGAAACCCTATACCATTTCGGACAAATGGCTGTCCAGTTTCTTCTTAAAAACTTCCAGTGTTGGCGCATTCACCGCTTCTGGAGGCAGGTGGTTCCACTGGTTAATTGTTCTAACTGTCAGGAAATTCCTCCTTAGTTCCAGGTTGCTTCTCTCCTTGATTAGTTTCCACCCGTTGCTTCTTGTCCTGCCTTCAGGCGCCTTGGAGAATAGCTTGACTCCCTCTTCTTTGGGCAGCCCCTGAGATATTGGAAGACTACTATCATGTCCCCCCTCGTCCTTCTCTTCATTAAACTAGACATACCCAATTCCAGCAACCGTTCCTTATATGTTTTAGCCTCCAGTCCCCTAATCATCTTTGTTGCTCTTCTCTGTACTCTTTCTACAGTCTCAACATCTTTTTTACATCGTGGTGACCAAAACTGGATGCAGTATTCCAAGTGTGGCCTTACCAAGGCATTGTAAAGTGGTATTAATACTTGACGTGATCTTGATTCTAGAATCTGTCAAGAATCTGTCAAGAATCTGTTCCCAATAATGCAATTTAACCCAGGATATGCAACCTACATGCATTAAAGGGGGGGGGGGTACAGCTTCAATTGCTCTGCTACAGCCATCATCTTGATTCCCCAAGGGAATTCTGGGAGTTGAAGTCCATGCCTCTTAAAGTGGACAAGGCTGAGGAAGACTGTTTGGAGAAATGGCCAAGAAATAGGTAAATACTCGTTTTTCTTTACACCAGGGGTGGGGAACCTTGGCCCTTTTATGACATGTGGACTTCCATTTCCTACCATCTCAGACAAGTGATTGTCCAGTCTCTTCTTAAAAATGTCCAGTGATGGAGCACCCACGATTTCTAGAGGGAAGCTGTTCCACTGGTTAATTGTCCCAACTACTAGGAAGTTTTTCCTTAATTCCAGGTTGCTTCTCTCTTTGATCAGTTTCCAACCATTGTTTCTTGTTCTGCCCTCTGGTGCTTTGGAGAATAACATGACCCCCTCTTCTTTGTGGCAGCCCCTCAAATCACTGGAGAAATGCTCCATCTCCTAGGGAAATTCAGAGAAATTGCCTGTCCATTTTTTTTCTGTCCACCAATTAGGTGGGATGTTCTGGAAGACTCTATGTTGCCATTCCACCTTATAGATCCCATATCACTAACTCTGAAGTAATGTAGGAAACTGGATACCATCCAGGAATGTGCTCTAGATTTGAGGAAGGTACTTCTCATATCTGCATAGAGCTTACACAATGGCAGTTAGAAGTGAAGTTTAAAATTTCTGGATTTTCCCATGACGATATTGATGTTTTAATGTCAGCAGATCTCTAAAATCTACTATTTGAATTTTCATATTATGTTTGGTGATGAAGACGTCCTGGTTTTTATTTTATTTTATTGCAATTGAGTAAAGAGTGAAACATGCCAACTAGAAGATCATGAGAAATCCTCTAGTTCCATTGAATGAAGATGACTTGATGTCAGTTAATGTTCAGCTGTAGCCCTTCCATGCCAACTCTCAAGATTGAAAGTGCCTCTTGGCCTCCAGATGTTCCCCAACATCAGCCACAGTTGCAAAACATCCACCAAATGCCAAGAACGAAGTCCAAACATCAGCCCAGTGGGGGGAAAATGGTCATTTCTGATCATTTCTAATAGTATTTCAGTTTTTTAAAATTATATTTTCACTTCTATACCAGCATTTCTCCACCTCAGCAGGTTTATGATGTATGGACTTCAGCTCCAATGGTGACTGGGGAATTCTGGGAATTGAAGTCCACACATCTTCAACCTGCCAAAGTTAAGAAACTCTGCTCTACTCAGTGGAGAGAAGACATGTGTGATGAATTGACTTCATCATATCTATTTGTTCGTTCATTTGTTTAGGAAATAATGACCACCCTTCTTAAGCGAATAGCTCTGGGCAGTTCATGATATCAGACAATGCACCAGCATAACTTTTACGAATGCAAACAAACGTAATCCGAATGAAATGCAAAATATAAAAGGCAAGGCACCCCGGAAATGACCCTCCACTGCAAATTCACCACTGTCAGGCTCCACTAACATCCTGGCCTTGAGGCCTTTCAGCTGAGAAATGTTTATTATTTTGATGTATTGTTTAGATTTATACCCACTTTACATTCCAGAGCTCAGGGCTGCATACATAGCAGCACTTCGTCTTCCTGTCAGCCCTAACAACCCTGGAGCTAATTGGGGTGGAGAGAAAGTGGGTCACCCAAGGTTCCCCCCCCCAAGGAGCGTCCCTTTGGGACAACGTCCTTCCTACACTACACTGGGATCTTTATTGTCAGACATGTCATCCGATTCTGTGCGTCAA
>NW_015390460.1:0-4898 GCF_001527695.2 Protobothrops mucrosquamatus | reverse complement strand
AGAGAGAGAGAGAGAGAGAGAGAGAGAGAGAGAGAGAGAAAACCCCTCAGGGACTATCAGCCTTAATCAGATTTCAAAGTCACCTATTTAGTGCAGTTTATGGCTCAGATTGAAACCAGACCTTGCCTATCCCTTTATGGAGAATATTCTATTTGTTCTCTAAAGCCATTGTTGCATGTTCTGACTTAATTACTGTCTCTTTAAACTATCCCTGGAATAGTTAATATGACCCACGCCTGCTTGGTGTTACCTTGAAAGGAGACTAGCAAATTTATCAGCATGTTCCCCTTAATCAGACACCATCATTTTTGAAGCAACAGTCTGGTCTATGAATATTCATACTCTGCTGCTGGTACAACTGGTAAAGGCACCCTCCCCCTTCACCTCTCCTCTGGACTAGCCTGATTAAACGGAAGCCCCGTCTGGAGCACCGAGGACATTTCTTGAAATGACAAAGCCCCCTCCTTCCCCCCCCCAAAAAATTCCCACATAGGTGCTATAGACTCTGTATTATTGCCCAAGGTAGAAATTTCTGTGCTGGGGGTAGGCAACCTTGGCTCCTTCATGACTCGTGGACTTCAACTCCCAGAATTCCTGAGCCAGCATGGCTCAGCTTGGAAACCTCTCCCTTTCCCCTCAGCATGGCTGGCTCAGGAATTCTGGGAGTTGAAATCCATGAGACATAAAAGAGCCAAAGTTGCCTACCTCTGGCCTAGGCCTAGGCCGCTTTATGACTCGTGGACTTCAACTCCCAGAATTCCTGAGCCAGCATGGGGGAAACTTTGGCCCCCTCATGACTCGTGGACTTCAATTCCCAGAATTCCTGAGCCAGCATGTCTCAGCTTGGAAACCTCTCCTTTTCCCCTCAGCATGGCTGGCTCAGGAATTCTGGGAGTTGAAATCCACATGTCATAAAGCGGCGTAGGCCTAGGCCAGAGGTAGGCAACCTTGGCTCTTTTATGACTCGTGGACTTCAATTCCCAGAATTCCTGAGCCAGCATGGCTCAGCTTGGAAACCTCTCCTTTTTCCCTCAGCATGGCTGGCTCAGGAATTCTGGGAGTTGAAGTCCAGGAGTCATAAAAGAGCCAGGGTTGCCTACCCTGCTCTAAACTAATACAGTCTACATTAATTAAGATTAATTATGCTTTCATATGTTCCTCTAGGTCAGGGGTAGGCAACCGTGGCTCTTTTATGACTCGTGGACTTCAACTCCCAGAATTCCTGAGCCAACATAGCTCAGCTTGGAAACCTCTCCCTTTCCCTTCAGCATGGCTGGCTCAGGAATTCTGGGAGTTGAAGTCCACGAGTCATAAAAGAGCCAAGGTGGCCTACCCCTGGCTTAGAAGAAACTCTATGTGTCTTTCTTGGCTTTTTTGAGCCTGACCCAGACAGACGTAGAATCACCAGAAGAGCTAGAGAACAGTCTAAACCAGAACTAAGATGCTCAGCCAAATACAGCCAAGGAAAACAACCCAGAAGGCACAGCCTTCTAGCTAGAGAAGTGGCACACATGCAAGATGCAAAATTTGTGGTTCGAAAGAATTATGCCAGAGAAAGACTTGACTGCGTCCATTGATAAGCTGGGCATGAATCAGCCATGGAGGGCAACTGCTTAAAGGACGAACACGATTCTGGGCCTGTTTGAATGGAAAATACCTTTTCATGAAATTGCATTAACAAAACCAAAATAAAAAGGTGTGATTTTAAAGAAAGTAAAATAGGCAAAGAGGAAAAAAAATTCCCCAAGAGTTAACATACTAAATTGATACAAATCATTGAAATATATCACATTTATTCATTTACTTGTTTAACAATGAATCAAATTATGCATAAAATGGTCTACTCTCGCAAAACCTTGTGAAATCTGCGACAAAGGAAATGTATCATTTTTAATTAGTAGCAAAAAGAAGTCTTTTCAAAAAATGGATACATTACACATTTCTTGAATCCAGTCTTTGACATCCAGAGCAATAGTAATTTTCCAATATCTTGATATAATTCTCTTGGTTATTCCCCATTCTGGATGTAAACAATATTCTTCAAAAATTATCCGATTTTAGAATATAATATTAGAATATAATTCAAAGTTAACATTGATATTTTTAAATTGAAAACATTTATCCATATATTTATATAGATTACACTATTCTTCCAAAAACGTATCAAAAGCAGACATAACCAGATCATATGATTTAATTAGATTTTTTTAGATCACCCGTAGAGAAAATCTATTGTTTGATTGTTTAATCCATTGTTTGAGGATACATTCCCCCCACAAAAACCAAACATAACATTTTTAGAACATAGATCCATGAAATTCCATTATTAGGAACTATTTCATAAATCATAAAACATCCGAAAAGTGCTGACATGTAAACATGAAAGGTATTTTTCCAATTTCTGATGTAATTTCAAAGTGTTTTCATTTCAAAAATAGAATCCATTAAAAATGATAGTATCTCAGGCTGGTTGGATCTGAGGAATCGTGCTTAAACTGATTTTATTGCTCTGATATGTATTGGTCAAAGCAGAATCCACCCGCAGTGGTTCAAAATCCTTAAAATAACCATTGCGAAGTAATTGATTTAAAGCAACTGTTCCAGATTCTGTTCATATGCTTTCCAGTAGAATGACTTATCCTCTGTTTTTAAAGTAATTTTCTACAATCTTAACATGCATGAGACTCAGCCTCAAACTCAATTTGTGTCCCAACAGGATCCAAATAGATCTTGTTGTACATAAGTCAGGAAATGAAAGATCTTTTTTTTGGTTTGCTATCTACCCTGTTTCCCTGCACGTAAGACCTACACTGGAAATAAGCCCTAGCTTGATTTTTGGGGGGTGATTCTAATATAAGCCCTACCCCAACAATAAGCCCTAGTTTTGGGACGAGGCACACACTTAAAAATCAAGCTAGGGCAGGGATGGGGGTGTGGATCTGCCCCATGCACCCCCAGCCACTCACCTTGCAGCCAGGTCTCTCCTTGCCAGCCCATTTCTTCTTCTGCGGCGTCTCCTGCAGCCAAGCCTGCATTTCTCAGCCAGGCCTGCATTTCTGGAAAGGCCACTGCAGCTGAGAACCGAGCCGTGAATCCATAGCTCGGTACTCAGCTGCAGAGGCTTTCCAAAAAAGACCTTTGACTGCGAAATGCAGGCCAGAATGCAACTGCAGAATGCAGCTGTTCCTTCAGCTGCAGAAGAAGTGGAGAAGAAGTGGGCCGGCTGGGCAGGGCCGTAAGTGCAGGAGGTGAGTAAAAAAGACACCACCACCCTGAAATTAAGACCTGGTGCCTCTTTTGCAAGGAAAAAATAAAATAAGACCCGGTCTTATTTTCAGGGAAAGACGGGTATTGACTTGAGGCATTGCCAAGATCTTGCAGAGAAGCAAAGCTTCAGTAAGAGAATGTCTTAAGGTAGCTGCTCCAAGAGAAATGCATGCTAAATGCATGAATCAGTTCTTGGATGGAGAGATGAAGGCGGACGCACACGTGCCACCGGAATCTAGAAAAATCAACACTTGTGTACATGCAAGTTACAGAAGCGTAGGTGTTAAGATATTTAATTTAATAGCTACAACAGTAAAGTTGTAGTTGATTGGTTGGAGAGGGCAGGTCCTGCGTGAGGCAATTGGCGCTGTAGGAAGCCTCCCCTGCCCAGAATAAAATATTCTTTATTCTTAACATTAAAACATTCTGGGAGTTGAAGTCCATGAGTCATAAAAGAGCCAAGGTTGCCTACCCCTGGGCCACGCATTCCTAATTCCCTCAGTCGTTCGTTGTTCAGTTTACTCTCCAGTCCCTTATCATTTTTGTTGCTCTTCTCTGCAATGTTGCTGGGATTCGGCGTCTTTTTTTGCATCTGGGTGATCAGAACTGGATGCAGTAGTCCAAATATTCCAGACCAGCCACTGCTTAGCGTCAGCCCCAAAAGTGTTCCTCCAGTGCAGCCACCTGCCTAATTGCAATAACAGTAATAGCATTAAATGTTGCCGGAACGGAATGAAAACCGGTCATTTCCATTTGTAGGGCAAGGGAATATGGGATGAGGGTATTCCATAGTCTGATTTCTGTTGCCCCTGAGTAGGACTGAACCCCCACAGAGAGCCACAGTGATAACCATAATAAAGCACTTCATTGCTCCGTGGGGCGGATTAGCAGAATAATGAGGCTAATAAGGAGGGCCCTGCTGTGTGCCTGGCAAATATCTCTGAATAAATCTCTAATGTTTTTGGCACTCCTAAATCCATGATTATCTGGAACTGGCTTTTTTTTCTTCTCCTGGATGTGATGAGCCAGGTGAGGGGGAGGGAAGCCCCTCGTGTAAACGCCTGAAGCCAAGTCTGTTTCCACGGGTCTTGGAGAAAAAACAAACAAGAAACTGTTTGCTAGTCCAGCTCCAGTAGGGCAGAAGGACAGGCTGTCGATATTCGCCTCGTGTTTCAATACATCTGGAGAGGGAATTGCAAGAAGTGTCAATAAATACCTCTTCTTCTTGTTGGCAAACAAGTTCAAGGGCCGGAATGGACATCCTGGAGGACATGAGGGCAGACAAACTGGTCCCTCGCCTTAGGAAGCTTCTCCAGCCAGCCCCCCCTCCAGAGGATGGCTGGGTTGAGTAAGTTAGAATACTTATTAGAATAGAATAGAGCTGGAAGAGACCTTGGAGGTCTTCTAGTCCAGCCCCCTGCTCAAGCAGACTTATACTGTCTCACACAGGTGAATGTCTAGTCTCTTCTTAAAAATCTCCAGTGATGGAGCACCCACGATTTCTGGGGTAAGTTGTTCCACTGGTTGATTGTCCTCACTATCAGGAAGTTTCTCCTTAATTCCAGGTTGCTTCTCTCTTTGATCAACCATTGTTTCTCGTCCTTCCTTCTGGTGCTCTGGTGAACAACGTG